>NC_043712.1:4003175-4115248 GCF_006229205.1 Suricata suricatta | reverse complement strand
GCCGCCAGAGTTCACAAGTCACACACACGTCACAGACCGGACACGTGCGGACCATGCGGGCCCCGCCGACGCACATCACTCTCCATGCCTGCTCTACAGAGTCACTTGGCCGTTTCCAAAGAGAAACAAGGAATCTCCCCTCGAGGAATGCTTTGTTTTCAATGGGGAGAAACACAAGAACCTGGCGGAGCCCTTGCAGTGAGAGTGGCTTCCCTCCCGGCGACACTTGTGAGGGCTGTGGAGGCGCTGGGTCACTGGCTCAGAACACAAATCTCATCACTTTACGGGTCACAGCTCTTGTGTCACAGCCGGGGATGTGGTGGGGTACCTGCGCCACCTCTTTCTGAAGAACGCTCTGTCCCCATTCCGATGCGGCTGTCGGACGGGGAGTGCTGTAACACACTGTAGAGCCTTACCGGGATTCGTGAAGGAAAGGGAGAGCTCGGGAGGGGGCGGACCGGGGCCCAGTGCGAGGGCGCAGGCGGTGCGTCGGGAGGGCGGCTCAGGCCGTGTGTTCATTACGCTCTGGGAGCAGACACAAATGGAGGCTGTCAGCTCCCGTTAGCGTCCTCTGATGTCTGCCATACGGACAGTGAGCAGGCAGGAGAGGCGAGGGGCGCACATGGGCGCACTCTCTGTGAGACAGGTCACCCACGGGAATAACGCCTCTTCTCTCACTTGCCGCGCTCGGTCCGCACTGCTGAGGACGAGCGACTTCCTCGGGGCCCTCGTTAGCTTCACGGAGAAGGAGCAGGTGCAGGCTGTGTGTCAAACGGACTCGAGTTTCCTCATGGTTCTAGGAAAAGCAAAATGCCGGAAACGCCCAACCCTGGGCTGTTGATGTGCTTGCACTACTAGGCCAAAAGAAAAAAAGAAAAGAAAGAAATCCATTTCCTCAGAAGACACATTTAATGAGGCAACTGGGGTCTGAGGTGATAAATTAGAAATTCAACTAAGGGCATCAGGTTTAAAGGCAAAAGCAGAAGCATGATGAAAAATGCAAGGGGGAGAGAGAGAGATGTTTTTCCGTAAGAGGTTCATCTTCCCACTGATAAAGGACGCCTGCTGACCATTCCGGCTGTGACTGCTGGCGTTTCAGGTCATCCACCTGGGACTCGCCCACACTGGCTCTGGGATACGGAAAACAAAGGGCTCCAGGACGCTCACCTTGCCGTCTTCCGCGTAGACGCTTTCGTTGTATCCCTTCACTATCGTCCGATCGATGAAGAGGCTCCGCATGACGACAATCACTTTCAACACCTTTCCCAAGGTCACCTGTCAAAACACGTGTGAGCCGACATGAGCGCTAACACTCGGACATGCAGGTGCAGGAGGCTGGGTGAGACGACGTGGCCAGAAGAGACCCCCTCCCTGTCTCGTGCCTGAGAAACGCACCGGGACACATCCTCCGACATTCGTGAACGCGCCCTGAGCAAAAAGGACCCCCCGCCACCGCTTCACGACGGACGGGTCCCGATTTGTCTGCCGGCACCGAGTTTATTCAGGTGCTCGGCTTGGAAACCTCAAGATAAGTTCCATACGTTTCCCATTGGCCGGATGAAGTGAAATTTCCTTTTATGTTGTTCTAAGATCATCTTATTTAAAGGTGGTCCTAGGATTCTGGCGTCCTTGGATTTGGCACACGCATTTGTCTTCTTACTATTTCGTGGCGCCACGAACACACATGGATTGTGTAGAGAGAGAAAACAACCAAGAGCTGAAAGGCAAGCACCCAACGCCTGCCTGGTGGGACCATCTATTTATAGGAGCTAGTAGTGAGTGGAGAAGCAATACCCAGTACGTTCTGGAGGGAAATGGAAAGTAGCTGAATTTTATCTCCAAAAAGGGACACGATCCTGGAAATACCGTAAGTGCTTTTACTTTCTTAGAAAGTAAGCATGTATGATGGATAAAAAAACAAAACCCACACACCTAAAAAAAAAGGTGCCGTTTCCTAGAACGCCAGGGAAAGAGTAACCCGCTGTGCTCGCTCAAACAGGCTCAGCACTAAGAACAGAAGCGGCACCTCCTCTCTCGCGGGGTCACGTAACTCTTCCGAGCTTTTGCTGAGCCTCTCTGTTCATTTGCTAGGGGAGACCCTGGAGGCAGACTCAGAACTGGGCCCGTCCGAGGCCTACGGTCTGGGTTGTTCGATGAGGCTCCGGTATCACAGGACGGACCCACAAGAGCCCCCGCCCCAATCCTAAGTCCAAACGCTCGGTTTGTGTGGATGACGCCCTCGGCTGCCCCCTCCTTACTGCCCCGTTCGCCGCAGTTTGTGACCGACGGCCCCGAGCACGGGCCTGCTCTCTGTGACTGGTCCTGGGTAGCAGCGAACACTCCTAGTGTCCGGTCCCTTCAGTAACTTCTAAGTGCTGAGCGGATCTCTCTATTTTCGTATGCCTGTAACGGTCCAGGATTACAAGCAGAGTAAGAAAAAGATACGATGCCCTTATTTGCGTTTGAGAGAATGTTAACATAACCTCTTGTTTCCGTATCAAACTTTCAAACATTCCTTCACCACATAGCATTTCATGGGTCACTTCTCGTATCCCTGGAATCACTATTTCAAGATGTCAACAAGCCACCAAGGTGGGAGCAGTGACTAGTTTACGTGCACTCTACTGGGAGGGAGGGAGGAAAGAAAAGCATCAAGTTCATGGTTTTGTAATTATAAGCACTGAAATTAACAGCCTTTCACTGGGCGGCAGTGGCAATCCAACACACCTTCCCCAACAGGGCCACGTTTTCAACTGCCCTTTGCTAATAAGCAGAGATAACTAAGCAATTATTTCCTTAAAAATAACCAAAGTCTAGCTGACTTTACCCAATAAATTGCCTCTGTCATTTCTCAGGTTTCTTAAGACGGAATTTGGAGAACATACACACTAAAGATACTAGAAATTTTACATTGATTTTTTAAAAGTAAATTTCTAGGGGCGCCTGGGTGGCTCAGTTAGTTGGGCGTCTGACTTTGACCCAGGTCATGATCGCGCACTTTGTGGGTTCGAGCCCCACGTTGGGGTCTGTGCTGTCAGCTCAGAGCCTGGAGCCTGCTCTGGATTCTGTGTCTCCTTCTCTCTCTGCCCCTCCTCTGTCTGTACTCTGTCTCCCAAAAATAAACAAACATTAAAAATAATTAAAAGTGAACTTTGTTATTTTAAAGCTAACAAGGACTAGAAATTTAACTAATAAATAGGCTTGTTATAGCAAATCTAAAATTGGAGGAAAAAGGAAGAAAATAATCATTCACAGTCTTCCCTTCTAAACTGTTAACGTTTTGGGGGTATTTCCTTTCCATCTTTTTGCTATCAAAGATCTAGGGGTTCCAGAGAAAGAGAGGTCAGACTTGCGGCTGCCGGAGACGGAGGGCGGGGCGGAGGATCTGGAAGAAGGCGACCACGGGCCGCACCTGCCCGGCTCCATGACGGGCACCTCCGCCTGTGAGGACCTCAGCCAGCGCCGCTGCAGGAGACGCAGGGAGGCTGCTTCCGGAGTAAATCCCACGAGTTCTCGTCGCAAGGGGAAATCCTAACGACATTCTTTCTCCTCTTACTACCGCGTCTAGACCAGAGGATGGGTGTGAGCCGACCCTCCCGTGGTAACTGTCTCAAAGCAAAGCGCCCTGCTTGTGTAAACTTACACAGCGGTGCAAATCGATTACTTTGAAATAAAACTGGAGGAAGGAAAGATCTGTTTCTGAATTTCTGATGTGGTTATAATGGACACCATGAAATGAAATTTAAAATCATGGCATAAGCATTGTTCAACGCCGATGTGCAGTCTTCAAAAATGGCAGCATGAGCTGCGTGGCGTTCTACTGAGGGAATCTATTTTGAATTTCTGTAACCATTCTCTTATTGCTAGACATGAGCCGCTTCTAAGTCTTCCCTAATATAAATGTACCTACAACGTGCACTTGTTTTTGTTTTGTAAATGTTAATTTATTTTTGAGAGAGATTGAGAGAGCACGCGCGGGGGAGGGGCAGAGAAAGAAGAGGAGAGAGAAGCTGAAGCGGGGTCTGTGCTGACAGCCCGATGCGGGGCTCGAACCCACGGACCGTGAGATCAGGAGCTGAGCCGAAGTCGGACACTTAACCAACAGGGAGGGCTACCCAGGCGCCGCTACAATGTGCATTTCTGTTCACCATCTCTGTTGTGTTTAGGATTATTTCCTGAAGATAGGGGGCCAACAGTACAAGTATTTTAAGGCTTCTGATACAACCTGCTGATCACGAGCCACGAGGGGCATGCCAGCCTGAAAGGTGGGACGGGACGACTTCACATCTGTCCTGTCAGTAATGGCTGCCGTGAAATCAGAACAAAACAAAACAAAGTAAAAATCCACCCCCTCTTGGAGGGAGCAACTTAATTTTTTTTAATGTTTATTTCTGAGAGTGGGAGAGAGAGCGAGTGGGGGAGGGGCAGAGAGCCGGGGGTGCAGAGGATCCGAAGCGGCCCGACAGCAGCGAGCACAGGTGGGGCTCAAACTCACAAACCACAGATCATGGTCTGAGCCGAAGTCGGATGCTCAAAGGACTGAGCTGCCCAGGTGCCCCTTAATCTCTTTAACCCATTTATTAGGGAAGATTCAACCACACACACGAAAGTAAGGGAAACAGGAAGAGCGAGCCTCCACAGACCCCCCTGTCCCAGCTCTGGGCGGACCCTGCTTCACCTCCACCCTCACCTGCTTTTCCCTTCCTGCGTTATTTTGAAACAAGTAACAGCCATAACACCGTTTCATCTGTAAACATTTCCTTCTGTGACTCTAAAAGATAAGGGTGCACAAAACAAAACGCACAAGATTATGATGCCACTCCCCCATCCCAATCAACCAGAATTCTCCAATATTATCAAAACTGAAGTGGTCGGGGTCCAGATTTTCAAGAGTCTCGTAGATGCCATGTGTGCTTGTACCGGGATCTGAATTTGGTCCACGCGATGTGACGGCAGACACGCCTCGTAAGGCCGCCTGAAGGTTCCGGCTTCTACCCGCCTGCCACCACCCACCCCCTTTTATTTGTTGAAGAAACTGGGTCATTTTCTTCTATAGAGTTCCCACAGTCCGGATTTTGCCGATGGCGTCCCCATAAGGTACCTCGCACGTTCCTCCTTCCTCTGTGCTTCCTGTAAGTTGGCAGGAGATGAGATTCAGCCTTGATTTCTTTTGGCTCGATGAGTTCACAGGGCGGGTGACGGTCCTCCAACAGAAGGCATGCAAGCGTGGGGGTCTGGGTAGGCGACGCTGGTGGCTGCTGACCCATTCATGTGCTTGGGGTTGGAGCTGCCATACACCGATGTGATCATCCTGCCTTCACTTATTAGCTGGAACACTGTGATAGGGAAACTCCCCCCGTCTACGACTCGGCTACTCAGTGGTGAGTTTATTGCGCAGGAGAGGTGGGATAAACGCTCCGTTCTTTCCCTTTACGTACCAGTGTTAGAAACAATGCATCAATTCGTTAGTTTCCTTCCCATGTAGATGGCTCAGTGTTCCACATGACATTATTATAAGCTCATGGATTTAAACATATTTGGTGTATTTGCACTAATGCAATTACTAGGCTTACAGTCATACTGATGCTCACATCATGCTCTCTGTGGCCAGTGGGCATCTCCCTGAGTCCCTCTGACACATGCCAGCCTCTGTGACTGGCCTGCTGCCCAATACAGGGCATTCCCAGCTTGTCTTGTATAATGGCTGTCTGAGGTCATGAGTCAGCGGGAAACGGCACTTCAGGACCACGATCAGGGCAAGAGAGGCAAATCATTTTGACAGGTTAAAATTTTTGTTTTCTATGAATGTGAATTACGTCAATATTTTCCCGTCCACGTCTCCCTCAGCCTATTTTCATTCATCCAAGGAACGTCCCACAGCCTGTGCCTATTCTGGGCTGGAGCAGTTTGTGGACAACTCTATCAGGTCGGTAGAGCTCTATCAGGTTTGTCCATGCTTATTTTTTAGGAAGCCAGAAAGGACCTTGGGGTTCATCTAGGTTGGATACGCATAGATTTATGGCTTTCTGAATTTTTAACAGGGTCACAGGAAACTACGTATGTAGCTCTGAAGCCTGACAAAGTCCCGGATGCACTCGGCTCTC
Organism: Suricata suricatta; assembly: GCF_006229205.1. NCBI lineage: Eukaryota > Metazoa > Chordata > Mammalia > Carnivora > Herpestidae > Suricata > Suricata suricatta. The sequence goes on along the minus strand of NC_043712.1, from coordinate 4,109,144 downwards.
GGCTCCGCTGCTGGGAAGCCTGGCCGGGGCGTCTACCTTCTCTGAAGGTCAGTTTCTTCCTGCCCACCCGGGAGATGACCATAGCCCCACGTCGGGGTGGTGGTGAGGGGTCAGCGCACTGAGAAGCTGCAGAACAGGGTACATTCCCAGGAGAAGCTGTGGCTACTCGGCCCGAGCCCTTGCCTGGACATGGCAGAGGTGAAATCACCTGAAGCCTGTTGACATCGAAGTGGGAACCGGGACGGCCCCTGCCTCCAGCTCGTGAACTTGCCGCTGACATTAGTTTGCTTCTGTGATCGCGGCTGGGGCGAAAGGGAAGCCGCAGAGAACGAGACAGTGGGGCTGGGCCCCGAGGTGGGAACAAAAACGCACCTTCCGATGAGGGGCTGCCGAGTGGGAAGAATCTGCAGGCCTGAGGGGCGGGGCCGGTCAGTGTGCAGGTCAAGGGCACTGCGCTCGTCCTGCGTCTGCCGCTGGGCAGCGTGAGCGACAGCAAGTCAAACAACCTCGTGTGCCTGTTCACTCAGCTGCGAAGCTCAGAGGGCCCGGGAGGAAATCAGATGAGCCGGTCCACGTGAAACACGCGGCTGCCGCTGTGGCGCACACACGACACCACGAGACGGCGCAGGCAGTGTTGTTTCTCCTGAGTGCGGTGCGGCACAACGGCCACGGGAGCCGCATGAGCGTTCTCCCGCGTGCTCTGCAGCCCGCACGGCACTCCACGAGGATTCGGAGTCTCACCATGTGGACCGCTCCAGTTTGGGACGTAACTGGATGCACCAGGCTGTGATGACCTTGGAGTTGATATGGCAGGGCGTCATATACCGGCCAACGGGCCGGCCACCATCACAGGCCAAACACCCAGTGACAGCGGCTACAGGCTGTTCCTGGCAACTGCCTGGGAAACCGCCAATAAAGCTAACGCCATCTGGTAATGAAGCGGGCTTGCCGTTACCAAGGTAACACCTCTTCTCCACCGAGCAGCACATTTCCGGGGAGCTCACTCACGACTCCGTGTCTGTCCCCAGGAGTGTTCAGATGGCAGGTTGTGACGAGTCCTAGGAAGCCGCGGGCTTCCCAGCCGCACTGCCCTTTAGGCATGCTGCCACGACCCGTGCCCCGTCAGGCGAGCTGGGCTCCGGGCTGCTGGGGCCACATCAGTGGGCTTCTCTAGTGGGACTCACGGCGGCCGCCTCCCGAGACGTATCCCAGTAAGAGAATTTCTAGTTCACGACGGCAAGCCGAGCCCCGAGGTCAGGGGAGGCGGGAGGAGAGCAGAGGACAGCAGCAGATGTGTTCAGTCCCGCTCAGCCACCAAGGGCTGCGGCCACAAACCGGACGGGTCTGGTAGTCGAGGTGTTCTCTGTGTTGGCAGACCCCTGAGCCTACAAGGTGAGAGGAACGGATCACGTCACAGCTTACTCCCCTCGGGCTTGGCAGAGTGGAAAGGCACTTTGAAACCGAGCAGCATCCGCGTCCGGGATACAGGTGAGGGGACCAAAAGCTCATCTTCGAGCATGAAGCCTGTGTGTGGGAGGTGAAGGGGGCAGCGTGGCCTCTGTCGTTCGGACAAAGGCCACACACGTGAGCCGGGGGGGCGGGGAGCCAACCACACAGGCGTCCTCAAGTGTGACTTTCCGAGTATAACCAACGAAAAGTCAAATATGTAGGCACCCTTACGGGGTCTGCTGTACTTCACATGATGTTCATCAAGGTGTGGGTAGAGGGTGGGGGCAGGGAGGGAAGGAGAGCCACAGAGATGTCTCTACACAGGCTCAGAAGTAATTTTCCTCTTTGTATTAACTCCCAAGAAAGAAGATGACATGAATGGTTTCAGGAAGCATTTCCTGAATACGTACATGTCCCTGGTGAGGACACAGAGTCAATCATGTAATCTTGGAGCTGGAAAGGATTTAAAAAAATCATTTTTCCCAACTCCCCCATTTTTTTTTTAATAAGTGGGCTTCATGCCCATCCCTGAGGCCATCGCAGGCCTGAATTCAAGACCCTGAGATCAAGACCTGAGCTGAGATCAAGAGTCGGATGCTTAACCGACTGAGCCACGTGGGTGCCCCTCAACTCCCCCGTTCTTAAAGGGGGTTAAGGAGCGTCGAATATGGCTCCTGCCTTTAGGGAGGTGATAAAACCAGCATGTGCCTGAAGTAACTGCAGGGCACGTAAGTGCTGTGCCGTGTGGGGCTCACAGTGGGAAGAATTTCGACGGGGGGCCATCGCTAAGCTGTCTGGCACAATCAGAAAGTGCTTGGCTTGGCACCTGTCCAGTTTAGCACACCTTTGGAGCCGGCTGTATAGACGACCAATCCCCAAATGGTATTTCATGGAACGTATCTCCAAAAGAGGTTTCCAGATGTGGCCTGGGGAAATGTCCCGTGCCGCCTGGTCTTCTCCCTTCTCCTGGAGGTCTTTCCCCACAGACTGCAGCCTCACCTCCTGACTCCAGGCCGAGGACAGGGACGTGCCCACGAGGCCACGGCTCTCTCCCCTAAGAGCCCTGGGAGGCAGCCCGGCCAGGTGTCTTATCGCCTTTCTCAACAGAAGGGAGCTGAGGTTTCAAAAGATCTCTGAGTCCAAGTTCACGGCTTTTCTGCCTCTTGTTGTCCCCTCTTCCCATGCCTAGCCCATGGCCGCCTTCCGGTCTCTCTAAATCACAAGAAATGGCGACCACAGAGCCTTGCTTCACCTCATCCTCCAGTCCCCAGGCGTCTTCTCTGGGACTCTGGTGAGCGGCTCAAAACCTTGCTTCAGGAGACCCCCCTCATGCAGGGCTTTATCTCTGACTCTGGACCCCATCTAGAAGACCCTACGGAAGCACTTATTTCCTCTAAACTTAGCGGCTTTTAAACAAAACTTAGCGCTCTGACTTCTGCATAGTTGCCAGGAATGTATGGTCCTGACACTCACGTCGGGTGAGCTATTCTCCCAACAGCAAGCTTCCAGAAGCCGCGGCAGCAGGCAGGGCTGGGAACTAGGAGGAACAGAGGGAAAGTGGCTGTTGCTTCCTTCTAGGAAAATGCTAAAACTGGCTATGGCTAAGAGCAAGTGGAGACAGACCAGCCCTGCAAGGCTGAAACTCCGCCAAAGCTGAGGCGCAGGAGATAACTGACAGCGGCCTGGAGACGGGGGCCCGGCACCACATTGAGCTGGACAGTCACAGAATCGTAGAAAGAGAATGGGCTTTGTGACGTGGAAACTGAGGGGTCCAGGTAAGGGCGTCAGAAAGAAGATGGATGTTTGCCACGCTGACGGTCACTCACTCTGCTCAACGGGACGGATCAATTATACCTCCGATGATCGAGGCAACACAATAACATGCAATAGAAGGAAAAATGAAAGTGGAAAGTAGTCCCCAGGTACAGCCCACACTGGAAACAGAGTCCTCGGAGTCCAAGCTGGGAGTTGTCCAAAGTCCCAGGAAAAACAAGGCAAATAAGCTGACTTCGGATTCTACCAGCAAGTCAGAAAACCAACTTGCTGGCCAGGCCAAGGGCGTGGGAGTTCCGTTTATGAACTCTGGGAGAAGCAGAGACCTGAGTTTAGACCTTAGCGCTGCCCCTTCCTGGCTGCGTGATCTGGGACAAGTTCCTTGGCCTCGTAAGCCCCCCTTTCTCACTGAGCGCCCAGGATAAGGCTGCCGTGAGAGGCAGGTCCCCCAGACAGCACAGTGCTCAGCACTGGGGTCGGTATGCAGCAGGTGCTCCAGCGGCCGTCAGGGGGGGAGCAGCATGCTGCCGGGGCCAGGGCTCTGGAGCCCAGAGACCCAAGTTCAAATTCTGCCTCTGCCTCTGCAGAGCAGGTGGCCCTGGGAAAACTGGCCCAGCGGGGCTGTGGCTGTGTCGTCTCTAAGGCGGAGCCTGTCTGAGGACAGGACAGCTAGCGCTGTCGGGTGTGGGGGGGGGGGGTCACCACTGGCCCTTGTTACGTGGTGGCAACTGTTTGTAATCATTACAAAACACCTGCCTATGAGGAAGAGGTGTAGTTTGCGCTGGTGGCTTACACTGCTGATAACGGAATGTGACTCCTCTGCTGAGAGCACCCATGTTAGCAGTGCGGGCACCTGACCCTCCTGAACCCCCGCCCTGCACAGAGGGGACTGCGCCAGGGCACACGGCGCACGTGGAAAGAACTTCTTCCACAGGCTAACTGCACATCTCCTCATGACCTTCCTGCCCCTGAGCCCTCCGCATCCCCCCCAAACTGACAACAAAAATTCACACATGAGGTCAAAAGACAGAGTGAACGGAGGCGGACGGTCTGTCCTGACGTGGGTTCCCAGCTACCTGTGGGCCTCCTCTGCAGTGTTACGAGAAGTTCCCCGAATCCACAAAATAAAACTTAACTCACTTTAATTTCTAAAATCTACTTTCGACTATGTCCTAACATGAAGGGCGCAGCACTGACACATGGCCAGCATGAGAACTGGGCACCGCAGTTCCAGAAAGATTCGTGCGTCTGCAGTGGGGGTCAGCTCAGCTGCCGAAAGGAAAGGCTGACCACCGTGTTCTGGAATGTACGGACAATGGCGAGTTGCTCCTACCAGATGTGAAGGAGAATCCTCGTACTCTGTACTGGAAGTGCCGGTAGGGAGGCGCCCCCTGCCCCCCCGCTTCGTTTCTGCCTCTCAGCCTACCTGCTTTTTGCGCTGGGGGCTGGGGGGAGGGCAGCAGCAGAACCTGTCCAAGGGGGACCCCGTACGGTGGCCTGGAAGGGAAGCTGTGCCCAGCCTGGCCAGGCCAATGAAACTGCTTCCTTCCAGAGGATGGGCTGCAGAACGCACAGCCGAGTGGGAAGAGGCGACAGCAGTGGAGGGAGGAGGAGGCCGTGTGGGAAGGGAGGCAAGGGGGAGGGGTGAGGAAGGAAGGGGCAGAGGGACAGACAGACGCACACTGCCGCCCAGAGCTGCCGTGGATCACAAATGCCTTGCTCGCCCCTTCCTCCCGTCCAACGGTCCTTTGTCAAATACGCACTGCGTGCAGGCTAGGCCGCACGTCCACCGAGAGAAGAACCAAGCTCACAGAGCCGAGGGGCAACCTGTTAGTATATAAGGAAAGTTTTGAAGGAAATGAAGAAGAGGTGGGCAGCTCACAGAGATTATTCAGGTAACATCTAGGTGTCAAAAAAAGGGACATTTACACCAGATCTTTCCGTTCACTCAAAAACTCATTCAACCACACCCACTATGTGCGACATGTTGTTCTAAGGTCTAGAGACGGAGCGGATGACACAACGTGTCATGAGTGGACATTCTTCGCAGGGGCAGGTCTGGATGGACAGTGAGACCATTTCCTCACACGGGGCGACAAAGACAAGGGGGTGGTCAAGTTCGCCAGAAACCAAGCTGGTCCGTGTCAGGGCCGGGGCGCAGCAGCTGGGCTGGGGAAGCCTGTGCGAAGGCCCGAGTGGGGGGCGTCCGAGTGTCCTGGGAGCGGCGGGGTGGGTGACAAGGGGGCCTGAGCTGGGCAGGGGCAGGCCAGGCTGCCCGAGGAGCCTGAGGCTCTGCTGAGGAGCTTGCTGTGAGTCGGGAGGAACGGGGAGCCACGGCAGCGTTTTGGCGGAGGAATGACAGGTGTGCCGCGGGCTTTTACAAAATGCCCCCCTGGCTTCACGGAAGATCAAGAGAAGGAACGCAGGACTGTGAGCGAAGGCGACGCCAGCAGAGATGGCGAGAAGCTGATGGAGTTAGGGCACAGCTGACCCCAAGTCTGGAGACGGGGAGCGGGGTGGGAACCGGGGTGGGGGAGGGCTGGAAGCTGAGGCAGCGGCCAGGTTCTGGCTGGAGCAGCAGGTGACAGTTTTGCTATGTATTGAGATGAAATGAGCAAGAAGAGGGGAAAGCCACTTCTTTTTGGTCACATTTAAAGTGCTTCTAAAACATCTGAATGGAGAGATGTTAGAAGGGCAGTCTGGAGATTAGGATTCAGAGCTCAAGTTCATGAATGAGCAGAGGAGTTTCTGGTCTTCAAGGAGGCCCATGTAAACTGGCGGGAGCCGAAATGTCATAACCCACGCACCCGGGCGGCATGATGGGGCTCAAGTGCTCAGGGGTGCTCTTCCCCGGGAGGCAGGCCTGGAAACGGATACAGGACTGTCCCTTTGATGAGGCAGATTCAAGTCCCGGTGAAGGTGGACCTGGACAGATCTGCCGCTTGTCACCAGCGTTAGGATGGTGTCCCCGGTGCCCTCTGTGGCAAACTTGGCCCCATTTCATCTCCCCTTCTCTGTCCATACCCTGTTAGGCCGTACTTGGCTTTTTAATATTTCGACTGTAGGATGTGTGCAAACTTGACCTTGATGTAGAAAATTTTAATTCAGATCAATACTGGGACAAGGTCACTTTAAAATCCAATTAATATGAATGGGAAAACATGCCCCACAGTCCTGAGGGCTGCGAATGGAACAGTTGCGAGTTAACGACGACAAAGAGCCACACGAGCCCGCCTGGCCCTGTGTTTGCTCGTGCGGCGTCTCTGCCCTTCCCCGCGCCCTTCCCTGCACGCGGGGCCGGCCGCCGGCAAACTTCCCTCGTGGGGCGGGGGAGGGGGAGGGGCTCTATTCAGGGTAGCTTAAAATTAAACTGTAGTTTGTTTGAAGAAAAACAGAAAATGTAGTGAGAACTGTGAATTCCTACAACTCAATTTAAAATAAATAAAGCGCTGGACTTCAACTCACCCAAAATCCCTAGAGAAATCTCAGGCGTTACTCGAGTGGGAAGAGCACCAGTCTGCATGCACGCAGAGCACACTCACAGCACCGTGCGCCAGGAGGGCCGTAGCGTGAGGGGAAACCGAGGCACTGGCATTTAGAAGCGTTACTCCTGCAAGCATAAGGCGATCCGGACTCCACACCATTCCTCCTCCTCACATTTACCGCCTCTACCCTGCACTGCTTCTTAGTAATGAGAAACATTTATTTTATGTCCCGAATTAGAGAGTCTTGGAAGAACCAACAAAATGTAGTGTTATTTCAGGCTCTCGGCGGGGGTGGGGAGGGGTGGGGGGAGGGTTCCCTTTTCCTTCTGCCGCACCGCTGTCCTGTCTGTGATCTCAGGTTTTCACCCTTAAGCCAGGTTGGAAAAGAATAAACATGATCCCACCTCCACACAAGGAACGACTACAAATTACATAAAACTGAAATAAGTTATTGGGGTGCCAGTGAGGTACAAACCGATTTGTCAACTGACTGGACATTTGTCCGTGAAAAAAAAGGCCACAGAAGGGACTGGCGCTGCGATCCATACGGAACATCCCACGTTTGGGGGTTTTTGGGCTCTTGTGGCGCCCTGGGGAACCCTCGCCGGTCTGAGGCGCAGGCGCCCTGCGCGGCGGGCCGAGAAAAGAGTCTGAGCACCGCCGGCTGAGGTCACAAGACGCTGCCTGTGCAGGGGACGCCGCAGAACAAACCAGGAGCAGTGCCCTCCGCGGCCAAAGGACAAGGCAGCCGCCTCGCACCAGGGCCACCCCGGCCTCCCCTTCGAAGCAACGCAAACCGGCAACTTCCCGTCCGTCCCCGCCAACCTGCGGCTCCCTCATCCGCTGCGAGTGCCACAGCTCCCCACACGTTCATTATTCTTTAATGACGCCTGTTTGTAAATAGCAGGACGGGGTGCAATTAAACCATGAGAGGCTAAACAAACACACACACTAATTAGGATCTTTACAAGAGATTTTTTTCATGTATAGACTGGAATTTACCTTTCATTAATCTAACTTAATTGCAATAGTGCACCAATAAAGAGTCAACACAAATTAAGTGTTCTACATGATTTCCCCGTATTAAGGGTGAGCAGGTGGTCCTTCCTGTGGGTGCCGAGCCCTGTTCCGCAGCAGGCGGGGCGCGAGGGGGAAACGTCATGGCAGGAAGGGCAGGATGCCGGGAGCTAAGCAGGTCAAGGCCGTAGGCTCGAACGGCAGCCTCACCCCCTTGTGAGTCAACGAGCTTTGCCCGGTTCCACGGTCGCAGGCATCACCTCTTACATTCGTCGGCTTTCTGTCACCGGGTCCAAGAGAGATGAAGGAAGGGTTTGGATCACTTGGCTAAGCCCATTCCCGCTCCTAGAACAGTGGCGCCCGGGAACGCTCGCTGTGTGGCAAGGCAGCGCGCCGGGCGTCTCTGTTATTTGCAGAAAGAGAAGTGACTGTGCTTGAGCTCTCGACCTCGGAAGGCGGGGAAGGTTACGCGAGGTTGGCGCCTAACCGGAAACAGAACGGGGCGGTCCATCAACATCAGCTCTTTTCTGCAGAGGCCTCAGGGCACCTGACGGCTTATCAGACCACAAACAGGGACTTGAAGCCCTCTCGGTCGCAGGCGCGGGGGCAGGGTCAGGACACTAGGAAAAATGTCACTCATTCCAGAATTCTTTGTGTCTTTTACCGGCGTTGTCCTTCCTGATCACTGATGCTGAGCCACGCATCGCCCTCTCTTCCTTGCCAGATACAGAGAGGTGTGGGGGCAGAGCCCCAGGCTTCCCCACTGCCACCAGGGGGGACCCACAACTCTGAGAAAAGCCAGGCCCTGAAAGGTCCGGAGTGGCAACATGGCTGTGGCGATCCCCCTGCGGAAGCGACACCGCACATCACAGCGCGGCGAGCCAGCGTCCACGAGGAGGTCCTCGGGACCTTCCTCAGGTCCTCCGGGAGGAAGAAGCACGCGGAAGTTCATCGTGACAACATTTCCTAAAGTGCATGCCATGGAAAGGAGTCCGCAGTCAAACATGTTGGGGTAACCGTGTGTACCTTCTCCTCCTCTTGGAAGATTCATGGTGCGTGCAGGCATATTAAATGTTCTGAAAAGGACTGCAATAAAGTGTGAAATGAATCAAGGGAAAGCGTGAAAGCAGACTCGTGTGGCCAGAAGGGAGAGCGTGCTGCTCAGCATCAGTCACAGGGAGACTCGGCCACTAGAGAGCCCAGCAGAGGCCTCCCCGACAGGAGGGCGTCGTGCTCACAGGCCCCGCAGGAAGGACGGGCGCTGGATCTCCTACCCCAGTGGCACGGCCAGTGAGACCCCGCCATCCCCCTGGACTCCTGCTGGTCTCCGGTGGACTCCAGTTCAGGATGGCCCCTCCCGGCGGCCTCCTCCTTCTCATAAGATAACGCTACTCTCCATCCTTTGTTGGACTTGCCGGTGGCTTTGCCCCAGCTCGCACGTCCTGAATTGCAATTCTCCGCTCTTCCTGAATAAACCCATTTGTGCTGGTAAAGTAACTTGTATTTTGAAAGTTAACAAAAGGAACCTTCTTTCTACCTTTGTGTAACCAGTTAGTACTTCCTAAACTTATGGCACCTTTCAATTTCCTTAAGAGTTAGTGTTCCAAGAATTCCACTTCAGGAAACACGGTTACATCCCTGGCAGGAAACAACCTGCCTATTGAACCGGCCGCCAGCAGCCTAAATCCACCGAGATACACGTCTTTCCTCATTCGCTGCCTGCAGGCAGACACAAGACAACGCTGCTGCCCCCCCCACCCTGGCGCCCCAGAGCCTGGACCCCCTCCCCGGAGCTGGGCTCCCAAGACGAGCCGCAGACCAACAGAACCTCCAAGGATAGAAAACGGCTCCCGGATAGACTGTGGGTAAAAATCCATCAACCCTAACACATTTAATTACTCCCAGCTCAAGAACTTGCAAAGATTCACTCTGAAATTTATTTTTATGGTTACACTGTAAGTCTCTGAAAATCCTAGTCTTCAAACAGCATCACCGACAGCCCTCACTTAATCGCTCTGGTAGATCATATATAAAAACAAAATAGAGCTAAAAAAAAATCATTCTCTGTTAGTGAACAGATGTCTGGCCCATTTGCAATTAATACGACCCACTTCCATACAATCAGACTGCTTAAAATTCCTGGAACAAGATGTAAAAGTTAAGATGCAAATGTTCCGGTTTTAATGAGAATGAATGGAAACTATAAAATCCTCTCTCCCTGTGAGGGCAGGTGCCATCTACAGATCAGTCCCAACTGCACACTAAATTTATCAACAAAACAATCATTTGATAAAGCCTGTGTGGAAGAAGAAAATAGAAGCAGGAAAGTCAGGAGAATGTTCAGAAAGCATTTCCTACCCAAATTAAATGTTGTCAGGACTGCCATTCTTTTAAGAAGCTTTAAAGAAAACTTGACTCACTTCAAGTTATTTCTGCCAGTCACCTGCATGGACGGGGAACTTCTTACATTTCTTTGAATCCCTGGGACCTTTTCATGGACAGGAGAGGAGAGTGACAGGAAGATCAGGACCTCGAAGCTTCCTGCATCTTGGTTCAAACCCCGGCTCCACCACTTAACGTGACCTTGAACAAGTTATTTAACCTTCTGGGTCTCCGTGTTCTTATCTACGAAATGGCAGCACTGCCCCCGTGCATTGAGGGCTTGGTGGGAAAAATCACATCACTCAGCATTCCTAGACTGAAGGGCCACACCGAGGAGCATCTGGGAGGCACGGGGAGTGTGACCCGTCCTCACGGTGGGGGGGCGGGGGTCCTCAGCCCAGCCTCACATCTGGTTTTCAGTTCTCCCTGCGTGGAGAGCTCTCCTGTCGGCTCACCCAAACCTCACCCCCCAAACCTCACCCCTTCCTTGATGGTCCGGCTGTGCTGTCTGTCCTGCAGTCTGTCTCTTCACGAGGCAGCAGGGAGTGGGTTTCTCAAGGTGTGAGCCCCACCGAACTCCCTCTAAATGGATGCCCAACCCCGCTTCACCCCTATTAGCTCTGGGGTGAATGGGACACTTCCAACAGGCAACAGGGACCCCAGAGTTCTCTGAATATTGATGAGGCACCTCACACGGGCAGCGCTCAGTCCGTCTTGCCAAATTAAAAAAAAAAAAGAGCCTGAATGCTCCTAGCTCCTTGCTTTCGGCCATTCGTCCGACAGCTGTGAACGGCTCCCTCTGTGCGAGGCACAGTTCTAAGCCTGGGAAATTCGAGTCAGAACAAGAAGGCATTTGGTGACTTTATGTTTTTCTGGAAGAACCCACAGTCCAGTGAGGGGTTTGTGCAAAGAGGCTGGAAAGGCGGGGACCGGGCCCCGAGCCTCCTCTTGTCTTCCGTGACCGGCACGGGCTCTGCGGAAACCAGGCACTCAAGGAGTGTTTGATGACAGTGGGGACAAAATCAAGACGGCAAGGGTTCGAAAGCACAGTAACATTCTAGAGAGTCGGGAGTGGCTCAGAAGCATCCAGAAGTGAGAGGCTGTGCAGGTTATCAGAAAGAACAAGCGCTTCGGAGCCAAATGGACGAGGCTGAGCCTCAGCTTGGCCACCTGTGGCTCCGCGCCTCTGGCACTTTATTTTGCCTTTCGTTCCAGTGCCCATCTCAGAGGGCCGGTGTGTGTGCAACCGAGCACATTCGTGCAGTTCATAAATGCTTAGCTGGGCATTCCACGTGTGCCGGGCATGTGCTAGGCACTGAGATCTAGTGGGGACCAAAACAAGGTCTCTGCCTTCACAGAGCTTGCATTCCAGTGGGTGGAGATTGACAATAGGGTAGTAAACAAATCCCAACCATGCCCTATGTGAAAATGCTATGAAGGAAAATAAAGCAGAGGCAGGGACAGAGTGGCCGGAGGTGGGTAGGGTACTATTTTAAAATAGTGTGATCGGGGAAGACCTAGAAACTTTCAGGAAGTGAAGGAGAGAGCCAGAGGCGGACGGCACACTTGGTGCAAAGGCCCTGGGGCTGGGGCAGGCCTGATGTGCTCTAGGAGCCGTGAGAAGGCCAGTGTGTCTGCAGTGGGATGAGTCGGGGGCAGGTGGTAGGAGGCGGTCTGAGGTAACACGGGAGAAGGGGTGCTCTATGGTGGGCCTTAGCGATCACGGCGAAGAGGCGTCTACGTGCAATGGGAAGCTGGCAGTCTTCGGGGCAGGGGAGAGACGCTTCCAAACTAGCGGTCGAGCTGCAGTGGGTACAGATTACAGAGGTGTCGGGGGAGAGGCACACAGGCCAGCTGGGGCTGCGATAACCCAGGTGAGAAAGAGGAGGCAAGGGGCAGCTCTAAGACTCTAGGCTGGGCAAGAGGAGGGAGGGGCATGGCACTGACTGAGGCAGGGGCCCCTGCTCAGCAGCAAGTGTGGAAATCCATGGGGATGGCAACAGGCAGGTGCGGGGGTCTGGGGCTGAAACCCAGGGAAAGGCCGGACTGATGGTGTAAACTTGAGCGTCACTGCCTCACAGGCCATCTCTACAACCGTGGGACGGATGAACTCATACGGATGGTGCGAGGAGACGGAGGAGGGACTAGACCCGAGACCTGAGCCCGGGGACACGGATGGAAGAGGAAGAGGAATCTGTAAAGACTGAGGACTGACAAGCAGGGAAAGCAGGGAGAGTCTGAGCAGACAGCAGCTGCTCCTACGAAAGGTGAAACCCACCGGGCGCCCCCTCTGCGGTCCCCGCTCTGCAGGCGAAGGAGCTGCCGGGACATGGCCGCCCCGCAAAACAAGCACGGTCACCAGGCAGCCACCCTGAAAGCAGCCACGAAGCCCATCACCATGTGACTTTCACGAAACCAGAATGCAAAGATGGGGGGAAAGGAAAAGGGAGGGTTTTCATTTCATGTTTTAAGGTCCCCACATCATTACTAAGGATTTTTAAAAAATGTTTTTTAAATGTTTTATTTATTTTTGATAGAGAGAGAGACAGAGCATGAGAGGGGGAGAGGCAGAGAGAGGAGGAGACACAGAACCAGAAGCAGGCTCCAGGTTCTGAGCTAGCTGTCAAGCACAGAGCCTGACGCGGGGCTCGAACCCATGAACGTGAGATCTGACCTGAGCTGAAGTCGGAGGCCCAGCCGACTGAGCCACCCAGGCGCCCCTACTAAGAATTTTTGAACGGGAACAAAGGAATTTTCTGATTCAGAGAGTCTGTGATCAACAGTCCTCAGGGTAGTTAGGTCACAACTACCTACAAAACCCCGTGACCTTCACCGCTCGTCCAGCAGACACGCCGGCAGCCACCCCCGCCCGGCCCTGGGCGCGCTGCCCGCTGAGCCGGGAGGGCCTCGCAGCAGCCCCGCGGGCGAGCACTCTGGGCGCCCGGTTTACAGGGTACGTGTCAGAAGGGTCTCCAGGTGACAGTGCCAGGTCACATGGCCAGCAGCGGTCCGGCAAGGGCGCAGAGCCTGCATCCTCGCACCGCAGGCTGCCACGAGCTGGGTGGACGGTCACGGCCACGGCCACGGCTCCATTAACTACACACAGGAGATCTGTTCCGCCAATTCTCAAATTAGACCTCGTGTAATTTATGTAATTAACACCGCAGACCGTATCAGCGTAGACTCCTGCTCATCTTCTAAGGCAACTGCCGATGGAAATGGGTTGTGTCACTTTTATTGGAGTCGAGCAGCTGGTTTACCTTGATGCAGGGAGGAGAGGAGGAGATGAACTGGAGGAAAACTCCACGGTGCAGACTGGGATTAGGGAACGAAGTAAAAGGCCAAGATAAACGGCTTTTAAAGGCAGTTGGAGATTTAATACAGCTCTGGAAGGTTTCAATTATTTACATGCTTGGGCCATTCAGTGTATATCCAGGCTAATGAGATTCAATTGCTGTGTATAAATCTGAAACAGGACAACCCGATTGTCTAAAGGAAATAGTTGCCTGGGCTCCTGTGTTAATAACTCTTCAAAACAAAGATTATGATTCGGGAAGAACGACATCAATTCTGCTTCACGGTATCGATCGCAGTGGGAGCCGAGAGAAAGGGCTCCATCTGGTCAGACACAAACGCAGGAGACAAGGTGCGAGGGATTCAAAGGATCTATTGATCAGTGTTGTTCTTCTAATAACAAGACCGACAATAGTAATTTACATGGTCTTTTTGTCCTGAGGTGATTATGCAGCCCCGAGGGAGCCCCCTCTTTGTAAAGTTCCCCACGTCGGGTACTAAGGGCTACGTGATGCCACATAACGACGGCGACACATCGATGTTAGCAGGTAACTGGCTGGATGACAGCACTTCCCCGTTAGGGTTTCCAGAAGGGCTTCGTGCCCACGGTGGATGACGTGGGAGGTGCTGTCAAACACATTTTACAGCAAAGTGACCCATTTAGGATCAAGCCTTGTACACTCCTTTACTGCAGGCACAAACAGGGCTTAGGGGCACAAAGGAAGGGACCAGCTCAGCCTGAAGGGAGGGCGGGCTTCTTGGAAGGTAACAGCAGGTCCCAATCTTAAAGGACACACAGAAGTTTTGTCAGAAAAGACAGGAGGGGGACAAGAAGGCCACGGGCAGAGGGGAAGGGCGGGCACAGGACACAGAAGCACAGGGGCGGGAGACTGTGTGGCTCCCAAGGGGCTCCCGGCCACGAGGCGGTATTTTCGCTTGTCGCAGGAAGTGGAGGGGCGCTCGGGCCTTCGGCAGCTTGGGGTCGGGATATGAACACTGCGGTGCCCCGGCCAGCACCACACCCGGGGGAGCCGTCCATCCGAAGTGCCCCCGGTGCCTCCACGGGAGCACGGAGACTGCCCAGGCAGAGGGGAGAGAGGCGGGAGGAGAGGCGGAAAGGTAAACTGAGGCCAGGTGACAGAGACCACACGAACTTCCCTATGGAGGGAGGCAGGCTTTAAATGCCACAAGCCAACAAGAAGACAACAGGGCATGGGGAGGCCTGCCCCTCGGAATGATGGCTCAGATGTGGAAGATGGAGCTGGGGCAGAACATCGGGAAACACGGAGACCCGGAGAGCTCCTGGGCGAGAGCTCCGGCAACAGCGCGGGGGGCAGGGGGGAGGGCGGGGGGCTGCTGGGAGACGCCGGGAGGGGTGCAGGCAGCATTCTGCGTGGGGGGGGAGGCTCGCCGCTAGAGATGACAGTTTGGAGGTATCGTTCCCATGGGACCGGATCCGTCAGCGCTGTCACGAGAAGGAAGACAAGCACTGGAACGGAGAGCTGTCGCACTGGGCGCAGAGCGTAAGACAAGAGTCTGGAAGTCGGGCACCCTGAAAATAGACTCAGCGCTCAGCACTGCATACAACCGAATCAGACCCGCCTCACGAGGGCAAGTGCCACCTGTTTGCACCAGATATTAAGTTCGTAGAACGGATTCAAAATATTTTTTAAGGTAAAATCCAACTCCAAAGGAGTTGAAGAATAGCTTTCTCCCACATTTCACTTCGCTGCTGTAAATGCCGGCCTCATGAAATACTGACGGCCGATGCTTCCCGATATTGGGGGACAAATGCAACTTACGTGTGTTGAGGGGAGGAAGCTGTCCATTTGAATTAGGGGCTTTACAGGGTACCCTAAGAAATGGCAGACTACTGGCACAGTCATTTTGGGGTGCGGTTCTAGGCTGCCTCACTGGGCTTTCACTAATTTAGACTAAGTATTTTTAGGGGATCCTTGGGAAACTACCACACTACACACCCATTCAAATGAAAGATGTGAGCACACCCCTGCCTCTGGGAACAACTACGTTGAATTAATAGCTAAAGAAACTAGAGGTGGAACATACATCTAGTAAATGGTATTTGCAAACAAGAAGAGAGAAAGAAAGAAGGGGAGGGAGGGAGAAAATGGCACAAACTGCTCCTTGAAATTAGTTCTTAAAAAACATACTTGTGTCAAAAAATAAAAACCAAGTAACTAAAAAAAACAAAACAAAACCGTTTTTAAAGATTTAGTTGTCAGAAAACCGAAAACCAGATTTAAATGCCCAAGTATTTCTTTTAAGTGGCTCCGCTCTGGGGCCCGAGAGCATCAGATCCGTCTGCTTCCTTTACACGGCCCGCCCCCCTCACAGCAGTACCTGCAGTGCTGCACGGGAGCCTGGGAGCTACCGGAAACTCACCTGGAAGTGAAGTACGAATGTTAGGACACTGACTATAAAACGAGAGTATGGAGAAGCTGAATCAGCAGGTGGCCAGGCGGCCTGGAGAAAAAGGCCTCCGAGCTCTAGCGGGGCTCTGAGACCAGGGTAATTAGCCTTCCTTGGGCACCCCGCGCCATTTCTTTCTTTCTTTTTTTAAACGTTTATTTATTTTTGAGAGCGCGCCAGCAGGGCAGGCGAAGAGAGGGTGGGAGAAGAGGGTCTGAAGCGGGCTTCAGGCTGACATCAGTGAGCCCGATGCGGGGCTCGAACTCACGAGCCATGACACTCAACCAACTGAGCCACCAGGGGCCCCGGAGCCCTTTCTAATGGAAGCCGCTGTCCCTCTCTCTCAGCAAGGGCAGCTACACGCAAAAAACTGCAGAGATTTCTGGAAGCCTCGCCATCCCCTCCCAGGGCATCATGGACCAAGGTTAGGACCCCTGCAGTTTCAGCAACAGCTGATTTATTACAGCAGACGAGACAGGACAGGACAGGGAGCTCCCGCAAAACGACACGTGTATGTTCCAACGGAAGACGATGCCTACGCAGAACTTAAGGTCCCAGGCTTTCGGAGCCAAAACCAAGCCTAGTTAGCAGAAGCCCTACACACACTGCGCCTAAGAAACCAAGTCGGCCCCGAAAAATCACCAAGGCCACGCCCCCTCCCTACGTCCCAGGGTAGTTTTCCCGGTCCTGGGGCGCTGAGTCCCCAGTGCATCTCTGGCGGCCAGGGGGGCCCGGGGACTGCAAGGTAAGTGTCCCCGGAGTGGCCAGGAGCAGCACGGTCGTGTTGTTTGGGGCGGCTTCAGGGAACTTCTCAAAGATGAATGAAAGTCTGAACTCTTGAGTCAGACGGACTGGGGTCCTACCTCGTTCTGCCGCTTAAGATCTGGGGTTCTCTTTCATCTGTGTGCCGTGAGCCACCCAGCTTCCGGGGTCCCGACCAGAGCTGTGTGAGGCGGTGTGTGGAAGGAAGGGAGCTCGGGCCTGGCACAGAGAACGCGCCTACGCAACAAGGAAATTTACCTAGGAAATACCTAGTATTAGGATGGCCTCTCTGTACCCACTGAGTTCTACCCCAGAAAGGACAGTGCTTCTTTTATAAATCTGAGCCCTAGAGTAACGCATACTTACCACAAGTGCTTACTTATTTATTACGTGAAGCACTGATGTGGTTCTAAAAGTCAAAAACCACACGAAAGGTGTCCCCAGAGCCAGGTCACCTGTGCCCACGCACACCCCGCCACCTCCCTCTCCCCCCTTTCTTGCTGTAGGTCCGGCCTTCCTGTGTGTCCCGCTTCGAGACGAGCCGATGGCGGGTACTCTGTTAGCTCTCCCTCCTCACAAGAAAGGAGGCATATGAACAATGCTCTCACGCTTTGCTTTTTTTCTCCTGGAGATCACACCGGAGGAGCCGCAGAGGCCTTCCTTGCTCTTTCTCAAAGACGAGACAGAAGTGGCGCGGCTCCACCGTGTGGCCCTCTCACAGCTGATTCAGCCACCCTCCTCCGCCCACGTTTTTCCAGTATTTTGCGATTATAAACAGGCTACAATTAAGACACCTCTGGACACGTGTGCTCATTCTCTGGGAGGTGAGTGTCCCGGGTCAACTCCCGCGGCAGTGCCGTTGGGTCAGAAGGTGCGTGCACACACAGCTTCCTGAGACCTTGCCGAAGTGCCCCCCAGAGGGCTGCGCCACGCCAGGCTCCCGCCAGCAGGTGCGATGGGGTGGGTTTCCCTCCGGGCCCGCGAACAGAATGCGTGGTTACACTTTACCTGTTGCAGATCCGGAAGTGAGACGTGGTGCTTCCGAGCGGGTCCTGATTCGCAGGTCTTGAATTACAGGTCAGGTTGGACACGTCTTCATACGTTTAAGTACCATTTTTAAATCCTTGGGGGAGGGAGAATGAATTGTCTGTTTCTTCCCTTTATTTTCTATCCCATTTTTTTTCTTTTTCCCTTTAAGATTTAAATAAGGACCTTTGAGGAATACCTGGGTGGCTCTGTTGGTTAAGTGTCTGACTCTTGATTTGGGCCCAGGTCATGATCTTACAGTTCTTGAGTTCAAGCCCCACATCGAGCCTCATGCTGACAGCATGGACCCTGCTTAGGATGCTCTTTCCCTCTGTCCTTTCCCCTGCTCATGTGCATGCTCTCTCTCAAAATAAATAAATAAACTTAAAAAAAAGATCTTAGGGATATTAGCTCTGTATCTGTGATATATGTTGCAAATATTTCCCCCCAGACTATCAGCTGCCTTTTGGCCACCCACAGGTGTCTCCCTTTTTACGAACAAGGCCCGATGAAGTTGAGATGCTACCTTCATCATATACTAAATTTACTAAATCTTCATATGTACTTGGGTCTGCTTCTAGCCTATTTCATTCTTTAAAAAAAATTTTTTTAATGCTGATTTATTTTTGAGAGACCGAGCATGAGTGGGAGAGGGGCAGCGAGAGAGAGGGAAACACAGAATCCGAAGGGGGCTCCAGGCTCTGAGCTGTCAGCACAGAGCCCAACGCGGGGCTCGAACTCACAGGCTGGGAGATCATGACCTGAGCCGAACTCAGACGCTCAGCCGACTGGGCCCCCCCAGGCGCTCCAGCCTGTTTTATTCTACTAGCTTGTCTGTCTACCTATAAGCCAATACCATACAGTTTCAGTTATAGAAGCTTTAGAGGATGTTTCAATGCCCAACACACAAGTTCTTTTTTGGGTGTTTTCCTACCCTTTTTTACATGTTTCTTTTCCATATGAACTTTAATATCAACCGAAGGAAAAACTCTTTTAATGACTGCATTAAATTCACTCACATTTACTGAGATGACTGATACATGTGGTCTCAACTTGGCCACATAACTGAAGAGCTGCCACGGGTGCTAGATCCTCAATGCTTCTTTCTTTGAGGGATGTTCTGTTTGCTCACTCAGTTACTGACTGACTGACTGTATTCAGAATGGCTTATAGTTCTGTACTCTTACCTTTGTACTTATCCATTTTAATGCCCGTACGCTGCCATTTTGTTAGACAGCGTTTTAGTATCTCGTTTGTCAATTTTTAATGGGGTCCTTTCATGTTCGTCTATCACACACACAAATACAGCCCTGCATCGACAACTGAACACAGCACATGCTCACTGGTGGTGGTCCTTTGGCTCAGGCTCCCCAGCGAGCCTCTTGGTTGGATGCAGCTCACCTTCCGGTAGATTCCACGGGATGGGCTGACAGGTGCAGAATTCTCATATGTTTAACATGCTTCTTCCCGGCCTCACTACTTAGAAGACACATATATCCTTGATTCACGCTTCCTTTGAAAATGCCACTCCATCACTGCCTTGTTTTATGTTTTGTTTCTGAGACATCTGACGCCAATCTAATTCTTTTGCCTTGTAAGTCATTGGATTTTTTTTTGCTTGGAAGCTTTGAGGTTTTTTCTCTCTCTTTGAAGTCTGATAGCATTCCTAGAATGTTTCTTAGACTTGACTGTTGCCGGTCAATTTCCCCAAGTGTCCAGAGAGCCCTCTCAATGTGCAGATTCAGCCCTTCTTTACAAGTCAGAACATTTTTCTACCAGCCTTACATATTAAGACAATTTGTCGCATTCTTTTGTTTCTCTTCTCCCCAGACTCTAATTATGTACATGTTGTCTCTTCTTTGCCTGTGTCTGACTTCAGCCGCTTTCCCTCTGACCCTTTCTACTGGTCTGATTTTCATTTTCTCGGTTTCCCCAACTTTCTTCAATGTTCTCTAGCAAATTTCATTTGAGTATCTTGAAATTTGTTCTTAATTTCTAAGACAGTTTTATCATTTTCTTCCAAGTTTCTCAGAGTATAATAAATCCTTTTCATTTCTTCATATGCTTTTCATTTCATTTTTGTTCTTAATTTCTGCTTCAAGGACTTTCAAGAAAGTCTCCCCGAATGCTTGAGGGCAGTAGAACCCGCCGGGGTGCCGTGTTAGGCGGTTTTCTTCTGTTTGTGGCGTTTGTTTCCTTGGTGGGGAGGTGGGGGAGGGCATGTCTTCAGTTGAGGCATTGAACATTTTATTACGAAAAAGTTCAAATATCTAAATAGCCAAAAGAACTGCGGAGTGGACATCCACATTCCCATGGGCAGGGCACCGCGACGATTATCATTCTGTTCTACTCGCCCCACCACGCACCCAGCCGTCTCTCCACTTACCCATCTTATTTGCTCGAAGCCTGTGAAAACCGGTCATTAGGAACTTCAACCCTAACCACTTAGGCAAGGGTATCCCTAAGTAGGGCTTAACATTTATTCAGAAGAATTTTCTTGAGGGGCACCTGGGTGGCTCAGTCAGTTAAGTGTCTGACTTTTGATTTTGGCTCAGGTCATGATCTCCCGGTTTGTGGGTTCGAGCCCTGCAGTGGGCTCTGCGTGGATGGCACAGAGCATGCTTGGGATTCTCTCTCTGCCCCTTCCCTCTCATGTTCTCGCTCTCAAGATACATAAGCAAACAAATGTTAAAAATATAATAATAAAAATTTTGAGGTAAAATTTGCCTGTAATAAGATGCATACATCTTCAGTGTATCATTCGCCAGGTTTTGAAAAGTGCAAACATCTCTATCAGAACGCAGGACACCTGCACCACCCCGAACGTCCCTTCATGCCCTGCGCAGTCAACGCCTGCCCCACCCCCAGGGCACACGCTCGTCTGATTCTGCCACCTTGGTCTTGGCCTGCCCTACAATGTCCTATATGCAACCACACACTACGTCTTCTCCCGTGCGAGTCGTCTTCCCTTCAGCAAAGGTGACCATGAGTATGTGAGTGACCGCATGCCAGGATCTGTTTGCATTTTCTCTCTTTTTAATCGCACATAACTTGGAGGGCCGGCATTCCTGGTCTTCTGGCTGTGTTCACTGCACACAATTCGGGGTGGAATTGGTTTGGGTTTTGGAGAAGCTGTGGAGAGACTTGCGCTTCGATGGCCGGACGGCGCCCGTGTTCAGGCACCAAGGGGGCTTGCTTAATAATCACCCAACTCAAGGAACGGCCAGGACTCTGCCACTCCTGCGTGGCGGGTCCCTCCTCTTTCTCGGCGGCACCACTTGAAGGCATGCCGCGTGGGTCCCGCCGCGTCGGCTCCAGCACTGCAGCAGCCGCCCCTAACACACGCCGTCTGGGGCCCGACCGCGAGGGCCTTCTCACACCTAACAAAGCCACCCCGCGTTCCTTGGCATCATTTGAAATTTAGACCGTCTTCGGATCGTGCGGCTGGCTTCAAACAGTGTCTCACGGCTGGTTTGTTCACAGCAGGGCCCGCACAGGGCCCACGTTCTACACACGGCTGCTGAGCCTCTCGAGCACCCCAGCCTCCCCGTTGTTCCCGCCGGGACTTTGTCGGAGAAACAGGACTGGGTGTCCTGTCGAAGGTCCCGTGCGCGCGCCTTTGCCTGGTGCTTTTTGCTGCTTTCTGTTAATCCTCAAAGCTTTCTATCTCCAACAAGCTTCCATTCGTTTCACTGCCATCGCACCAAACACTTCTGGATCCACCTTCCTGAAATTTAGTTTGAGACACTGTTTTGAGTGTGCTTAATAAGCGGACACGCCCCAAGCAGCAGCTCTCACGCGTTCTGGTCCCAGGACCTCTCCCCACGTTCTTGAAAACTATGGAGGACACAAGGAGCTTCGGCTTCTGTGGGCTACAGTTACCAGCGTTTACCATGTTAAAGAGAAAACAGATGTTCCCAGACTACCGGAGCCGGGGCAGGCCGGGGCAGTCGGTTAACGTCCGTTCTGGACTCTGGCCCGGGCCGCGAGCCTGCGGTTTGGGAGCTCGAGCGCCGCGTCGGGCTCCATGCTGACCGCGGAGAATCTGCTTGGGACTCTGTCTCCCTCTCTCTCTGCCCCTCCCCTGCTCACCATCTCTCTCTCTCTCTCAAAATAAATAAGTAAACATTACAAAGTTCATACAAAAAACATAAAGACTACCAGAGCGAACATCATCTTATGTTGTAGAGGTTCTGGAAAAGTCCACCGTGAACGTCTGAATAAATGAGTAAAAAAGGTGCGCGATGTCTCGGCACCGCCATAAAAGCAGTTTGGCCCTGTGGGCCTTCTGAAAGGGTCCTAGGGCCCTTGTTGCCCAACCATAATTTGAGACCTGCTGCCATAAAGAACGGCTCTGATTTTTGGAAGCAAATGTCTTTTGTAAACAGGTTTGGTAAAGCAATTTTGATGTGCCCAAAATGAGACAAAACTATAAAAACAGATTTTTCTTATAAGTCTTAGAAAATGGCATTTTTACAAAAAAAAAAAAAAAGCAGTTACAGAATTCCAATCATTTCTATGCTGTGGCAAAAATGTTAAAATACGGGTAGAGTTTCCCAAAGCAAGCGCGGTCGCATCACCAACTTTAACTCCGGATGGTCTCAGACGTCTCTCAGGCCAAGCAAAGTCATCATCTAAGTCCTCAGATGTCTGGGAAAGCCCGTTTTGCTACTTCGGAACGCCCGGTGCGGTGTAAATTAGTGCAACCACTTAGGAAAGCACGCTGCTGTTCTCATGGGTCACACATCCGCACCCCGGAAACCAGGCTTTCTCCTCTTTGGCGCTTACATGTGGGGCTGGGCACACCCGGCCCCCGAAGCTGTGACCATTAAAAATGTTCCTGGACTTTGCCAAATGTCCCCTGGGAGGCAAAAAGCACCCTGGCTGAGAACCACTGCGCCAAACCGAACATTCTGCTCCCAGGAGTGGCTCCGGGGAAACGTGCGCCCGTGGGTCCCCAGGAACACGAGCGAGAAGTGTAGAGCAGACTGTTCGTGGCACAAACACAGAAGCCGGAAGCAAATCAACGGCCGCTGATGGAAAAATGGATAATTAAATTAGTATATTGTCATATAATGGAATATTCCATATTAGCCAAATGAATAAGCTACAGCTAAACCAATAATTTGAATGAAATTAAGTTTAAAAAAAAGTTGAGTGAAAAAATTAAGTCCCTGAAGACAACGCATGATATCTTTTAAGAATAATTAAGCCCAACAGGCGAAATTAAAGAGTATATTATTTAAGATACATAGATACACGTTAACGCCTCCCTGTAAAAGCCGGGGAAGAGAACAGTAAACAGGGGAGAGATGAGAGTCCCTTGCAGGGCAGAGGCAGGGCGGGAGGAGGTGCTCGCGGGGTGTACTGACTGGGGGAGTGGGGGGCAGGCTCACACACGTTCCCTCTCCTACTGAAGAAGCACGGAGGGGCCATGCCTGGATCAACGATGACAGTGTGCCGTGAATCAAGGATCGTGACCGATCCAGTCCTGTGCCCCTAACGTTAAGATAAAACTTAAAAAATCCCAGCCCTCCCCATAGTCGGAGTCTGTCTGCCGCTGCTGCGGTCTGGCCTCCTCTGCCGGCTCCCAGCACCCGGGCCTTCCTGCCTCCGTGGTTTTATCTGAACACACCCACGTCGTCCAGCTAGGGTCCTCTGTCCCTGCGCTGCCTCTGCCGGGCCCCGCTCACACGTTACCCCACCTCCCGCAGGGAGGGCTTCCCTGGCCCCTGTCCTCGTCCCCATGGCCCCCTCCCTCCAGCCCTGTCCTGCTTCTTTCCCCCTTGGCCTGATCGCCATCTGCCACCGTATTACGCAACAACTGGCAGGGGGCCCGTCCGCTCTCCGTCCTACAACACAGGCTCCATGAGCGCAGGCACTTGGGTGGATGCTGAACAGCACCCAGGACCATGGCTGTCCCTCCTGGTGCTCTGAGCAGTTACTGAGTAAGCGAATGAATGCGTTAGCAACCTGGCTCGCGCAAGACTGTGATGCCAAAGCTGGAACCCCAAGGGCTCCATGGGTTTAATGTTGTGTCTCAAAACGTGCTGCACAGATTACCGAGCCTCGGGTGGGCACCTGTGAAATGCGGCTCTTGGGCTCTATCCTGGAGCTGCAGAATCCGACCCTCTGTGCTGTCCGCCAGGGAGGTGTATTTCCCACAAACTACGCGGTGATTCCTGGGCCTACAAAAGTCTGAGAACCACTGAGCCCAGTGGAGACGTCAAAGCCCAGGAGGGAAGCAGGTTAGCTGTCCAACAGTCTTTCCCGGCACAAGAGCTTCTGACAGAGCAAGATGGCACAGCGTCTGAATGGTTTAAAAAAGGTGTGTTGTCCCGATGCAAGGCATGATATGTTAAAAAATTAAAGGTTAATTAAAATGTGTACTTAGACTGACAGAGGAGTTTTATCTCTTGTAAGTCACACACTGTAACTAAAGCGTAACTTACAAAATAATCAAGGTATATTTCAAATATCATGGTCTTTTTCTTCATTCGTCTTTTTCTTCTTTTCGTTTGTATACCTAGCGGATCCGTCAAAAACTGTAGATTAATATCTTAAATGCCAAGAGAAGCCAGCTGCTTGTTCTAGTCTCTGACTCAGTTAAGCTCTTACAATATTTTGACTGTTTAAAGAAAATTAATAATGGGATGTTAGGTGGTAGATTAACTGCAACTAAATATCAACAGAGCTAGATTTATTTTTGGATGGCTGAGCTCATCCCTTCAAAGAGCGGAAACAGGATTTATTGTATCCTGAGTTATGAACTTCCACAACACCACCACAGCCCCCCTACCCCCAACGGAGCAGAGAGCCAGCCACAGCATATTTAAAGGTTACGTAAGAGGCTGAGCGTTTATATTTCCCATCAGCTAGGACTTGGCATTTACGGGATACAGTCGATTACCTAAGGCTCACGGAGACGCCAGAAGTTAAGATAATAATTGGAGTCAAACTGGTACCAATGCTCACGGCTTCTCCCTCGAGTAGCGAGCGGGTCCCCCCTGCAGCAGATATAGACGAACTGATACATACGGAAAAGAAAGTTGCTTTCTTACTGGCCACTCATGTATCTATTCAGCATACACTTCCAAGCAGCCTACCCGGCTCCCTTCCCTCCTCCAGCACCCCTGCTATGCCCGCACCGGGTCCACACGTGTGAACAGGGTATGCGCACCTGCTTCCAGTGGAAGCAGGGAAGTGGGCTGGAAGGTGACCGCTCCCAACATTCCTGACGGGCTCTGGACCCTGATGCCTCCAACACAGAAAGGCTGGTTTCACTTTTGCTGAGCCAAATTGACCCCAATCGCCTTGATTGTTTCTCTGTCCGTTTCTCTTTTCCCCTTCTAGACTGTGAGGAACCGTGATGCGGGCTGTGGCTCCCAGGTACAGGTCTCTGTGCGAACGCTTGGTGAAGGGGAAAACGCCAATGGGACCAGGCACCTGCCTTCTGCTCACAGAACACTCTGGAGTTCAATGGCTTTATGCTGTTTTCCCATGGGTGTGCACAAAAACATCGCCACCTGCCCTGGCCCTCACCCCCCCAAACCAGAAGAGACCGCACAAGCTCGGCATGACACGCGGCTCGTGGAAGAGAGGCCGTTTAACTGGAGCTGCCTCTGGGCCCCGTGGACGCCGGCGGGGCGCGTGCCCCCACGTCCTGTAACTCACGTGGCCCCGAGCGGTCTGCTCTACCGCTCGCAGTGCTCCCCTTCCTCCTCCAGACAGAGGCCAGCGCTGGCTCCAGGGCTTGGGCCCAGCGTCCACGTTTACAATGCTCAGGGACCACTATCTAGAAAGCACCGCTGGAAACAACCGAACAGGCACAGAGAGGAAGAATGAAGTGTACGCAGTCACAGAAGGGACTGTTACCTAACAGGGAAGACGATCAAACTACCAGATCCAACCACCATCACGGACACCTCGCAGAGACCACACGCGCACGCACGCGCGCACACACGGGAAAGGAAGGAAAGAGACAACACACACAGCATGGCACTATTTTTATAAAGTTCGGAACGCTTGAGCAAAACTGATTTGCACATTATCCGGGAACGCATGTCCACATGGTAAACCGGAGTTAACAAGGCAGAGACGAGGAGGAGCACAGGATGGCAGGGACTCTTGGGGGAGAGGCAGGGTCTGGGGAGGGACACACTGGGGGGCTCGGGGAGCTCGTGGGCTGGCCCCCTGCTTTACAATTTGCCTATATGTTAACATGCATGTATCAAAGTACAGAATAAAAACCCGGTAGGAAGAAATGACCAGCTGAGTGCCTGGTGGTCCAACCCTCCCTGCCACCGTCAGGCGCTACAAGTGACAGAAGGAGAAAGGCACCCGGAGACGCAGGAGCGGTGTCCCGGCTGTGTGGCCCGGCCCCCGGCTTTCTCACCTGTGACGCCCCTGGCCCCAGGACCCATCGCCTCCGCCCCACGAAGCTCCGTGCGGCTGCACGGCCCAGTTTCGCTCCCACCTCGGAGAGGGACAGGCGAGCCTGGCCAGAGTGCTCGCCTAGGCTGCGGGATGGAAGGCGGGGGGCGCTGAAGCATCTGGGCCAGAAGGTCCCCAGAGGACCCTCATCCTATTCTGGACACTCCTGGGGGCGCCCTGGTGTTTGTCCCTCCTGGCCGATCAGCTCTACCTTTGCGTGTGTGAGTGTCTGGCATTATTAGAAAGCAAACAAAAGCAAAAACAAACCCTTTTCTTGTTTAAGTGAATCAGAGCGGGTTTCTGTTGACTGCACTCAGGGAAGCCCGGCTGCTCGGCTGACTCAGGAGGAAATGCCATCTCATTCGAGAGCACAGGGGCCCTCTGGGCCGCGGCCGCAGCAGGGAGGAGGAGAGGAGAGCAGAGACGGCTCGTGTGTGTCCTGGTCGCCGGCATAACGGTCTTTCCCTGTCAGCCTCGCTCACCTCCCAAAGCTTTCCCAGCACACGCTGAACTCCAGCTGAATACAATCCACTGCAGGCACATCTCCAGAAAACACTTCCAACTCGCACCTGCCGCCCCTGCCCACCGCACGGGTCCCGACCCTTCTCCGCTACAGACACAGGAGCGGCTGACCGGCAAGGGCTCTGGGGCTGGTCTCGCTCCCGTGCCAGGGGAGGACTGCCCTCAGCCTCAGACACGATGTCCGTGCGGCGGCAGCCAATGGCCTGGAGGTCTGCAATCTAATAAAATGCCATCTTGTAAAAATAAAAGCCAAATAGGACAATTACATCCCACCGAGCAACGTGATTCCGAATCACATCTTCCCGGGCCCTTCCCACCAACACGTGCCACCTTCTATGAATGCCCGCGTCACCTCGAGAAGGTGACAACTAGCTGGCCAGATGCCTGTCGTGTTCCCCATGAGCTACGCCTAAGGATAAGAATGCACACCGAAAATGGGGTATAAAACGGGCTTCTTCCCCTGATCGGGCCCCTAACTCTCTCCCCGGCCTGTTAAAACTGCAGCTCCGCGGGAAAGCCGACGGGCTGACAGGTCACCGTGGAGGAGACGCCACTCTCTCAGGCGGAAGGAACTCTAATGTCTCAGCCTGTTCACCTAGGATCCTGCTCTCTGCTCCTCCCCCTCCCCCTCGATGCCAAATCCCTGCCTCCAACATGAAATGGAAGCTCAGTGGCCCAGAGATCATTTGAACAAACCTATTTCACTGAGGATGTTCTCATTTTTATCTTCATTAACTCCGTGGTCCCTGTCAAGTATGCTGAAAGCAGGATTTATGCTTTAGCTGCTGGGTCTAGAGGATCTTAAAATTTAGACAATTTGCACATTTAACTGAGGCAGAAGGTATCACGTGTTTTGTAGACAGATACAAATTGTTTTCTTTTTCTAGTAAGACAACGCTGGATTACCTCAATCACTGTATTTTTTAACTGAAAGAATTTTTAAGCAGTACGATACCCAGATGAAGTTCACTAATTTTTTCTCGCCAAGGAAACACTGCACATTTACTTCATAAGCCCAGTCTCTTCCTTTCTTAGCAGAAAACAGGCATCCACTAAGCGTCTTCTCAGGTGAATGGCTAGAGTGAACAGTGGCTCATCCTGGGTGACTGGCTCTTTATAAAATTCTGCAAGTCAGAAATGCTAAAGTATGGGGAGTTCACACGAGGCCCCGGGGCGGCAGCAGCCGACGAGACACAAAAAACACTCCATCTCGAAGCTCATCTCCCGTGGCGCACAAAACACCATCACTCTGATTCGATTAAATCTCTTTGTTTTAATGTTTATTTATTTATTTTGAGAGAAACAGAGAGAGGGGGAGAGAGCAAGCGCGGGAGGGGCAGAGAGAGAAGGGGGGAGGGGGAGAAGGGGAGAGGGAGAGAGGGAGAGAGGGAGAGAGGGAGAGAGAGCGAGAGAGCGAGAGAGAGGGAGAGGGAGAGAGAGAGAGAGAAAGAATCCCAAGCAGATTCCTCGCTCAGTAAAGACCCTGACGTGGGGCTCGATCTCACGACTGTGGGATCATGACCTGAGCCGAAATCAAGAGTCAAACACTCAACTGACTGGGTCACCCAGGCGCCCCAATTCTGCTTTCTGTCAACTGTGGGCGGCTCCACAAAACCTGTGTTCGGAGAAGTGCTTTTCAAGCACCCATTATCACACAGATGATTAGGAGAGCTCCGCATCACTGAGGGGGGTCTGTCTGTCTAATTAAGTACAATTTGGCACTGGTGTTCCGTTCTGTTTCCCAAGCACACAAGTCTTTGGTGAATTCAAGCAGACGCAAACATCGGCGGTGCGGTTATGAGGCCAATGTGCTCAGAGCAACTCAAATTCAGAACCCCCCAAATTGGAAATCATCAGTGATAAGGTCTCAGAACACATTTTTCAAATATATAATGGATTTTATACGTGATTTTCCACAGAACCTGGTTCTATTTTAAGGTGCCGTTTTCCTGGCAGGATCCACGAACTGGGCACTGCTCTGGTCTTCGGGACAACATAAAACAGATTCACCAAGACATCGTGCACGGACTGACTCACAGGTGACATGGCCCTTCAGTGTATTTCCTCTCTGGCTAATACGCAGATGGGCTCTGCAGTTTCATTCAAGAGCAAAGTTTCAGCGTGCAGAATTTCTAGATGACAGAAGGCCAACGAACAGAAATACGATTCGCCACCGAACTGGGACTGAATCTCCATTCTCGAGATCCGAGGACACAGAACCAGAGACCTAGCCTCGAGGCCAGTCTTCTTCCACGTGGCCCTATAGATAGGTCCGGTAGAACTTACCAGAAGCATTGCTGATGTTCCATTGGGCCTGGATAAGTGGATGGACATTTCAGGAAACATCCTGTCGATGCGGCTGATCACGTCATCAACATACCTAGGTGGGAAAAAGAGGTGCGCATGTGTGAGCTGGAGCCGGAGCAAAGACACACAATCTACAACGTGCTACAGACTTCTCTCTTCAACCTGCTTGTCAGGGCAAGAAAGTCAAGGAGGCAAATGGGGTTTACAGGTCTTTTTACAAAAAATACAACTCCCTTGCTCCTCATTTTGCCTTTCAGGGCCAACCCGTTCTTAGTGAGTTCTTCTGGTGTTTACCTCCATATTTCCACATGATACTTTTTAAAAAAAATATTCTATTTTTAAAATTTTTATTAATATTGTCAAGTTGGTTTCCATGTAACACCCAGTGCTCATCACAAGTGCCCTCCTCCCTGCCCATCACCCATCTTCCCCTCTCCCCTACCTCCCTTCAACCCTCAGTTTGTTCTCAGTATTTAAGAGTCCCTTGTGGTTTTTCTCTCTCCCTCTCCTTAACTGTTTTTCCCCTTCCCCTCCCCTATGGTCCTCTGTTAAGTTTCTCCTGTTCTACATGAGTGAAAACATGGCATCTGTCCTTCTCTGCCTGACTTATTTCACTTAACATAACACCCTCGAGTTCCATCCACGCTGCTATAAACGGCCAGATTTCATTCTTTCTCATTGCCATGTAGTACTCCATTGCACACGACACATTTTTAATGCCAATTCTCACCTTTTTATTTTATTTTTTTTTAAGTTTTTATTTAAATTCTAGTTAGTTAACATACGGTGTAATAACAGTGTCAGGTGTACAAGGCGGTGATGCGACCCTTCCAAACACACCCAGTGCCCGTCCCGACAAGTGCGCGCCTTACTCCGCATCGCCTATTTAACCCCCCACCCCCCGCCCACTGGTTGCTATCTGTTCTCTATAGTTAAGGGTCCATTTCTTCGTTAGCCTCTCAACCCCCTTTGCTCGTCTGTTTTGTTTCTTAAATTCCACATATGAGTGAAATCATATAGTATTTGTCTTTCTCTGATTTATTTCACTTAGCATAATACTCGCCAGCTCCACGGTCATTGGCAGGACTTCACTGTTTCTACGGCTGGTGATGTTCCACTGCGGACGGACCCACACCACGTACGCCACTTACTCTTCATCCATCCATCAACTGACAGACACTCAGGCTGTTCCATAACTGGGCTACTGTAAACAATGCCGCTGTACACACCGGATTAGCACTCTGCATTCTCGAGGTAAATACCCAGCAGTGCGAGTGCGGGACCGTAGGGTGGCTCTGTATTTGATTTTTTGAGGAACCACCATACTGCTTCCCACGGTGGCGACAGCGGTTTGCATTCCCACCAGCAGTGCAACAACCTCACCAACTCTCGTCGTTTCTCGCGTTGCTGATTTTAGCCATTCTGACACGTGTGAGGGGAATACCTCACTGGTTCGCGTTTCTCTGCTGAGAGGAGATGTTGAGCATTTTTTCACGGGTCTGCTGGGCACCTGTGAGTCTTCCTTGGAAAAATGTCTACTCATGTCTTCCGCCCGTTTTTAAACTGGATTGTTCTTTTTTAGGGTGTGGCGTTCTATAAGTTCTTTACATATTTTGGATACTAACCCTATATCAGAGATGTCATTTGCAAATATCTTCTCCCATTCTGTAGGTTGCCTTTCAGTTTTGTTGATTGTTTTTTTCACCGTGCAGAAACTTTTTATTTTGATGTAGCCCAACAGTTTATTTTTGCTGTCCCTTGCTTCGGGAGGCCTGTCTGGAAACAATTTGTTCCAGCCAGCATCAGAGAAGTTGCTGCCTGTGCTTTCGTCAAGGGCTTTTACGGTTTCAGGTCTCACGTTTAGGTCTTAATCTGCTTGGAATTTACTTTTGTGTGCGGTGAAAGAGAATGCTCCAGTTCTTTTGCATGTGGCTGTCCAGTGTTCCCAACGCCACTTGAAGAGACTGTCTCCTTCCCACTGGATATTCTTTCCTGCTTTATTGAAGACGAATGGACTATATAATTACAGTTTCTGTACTTCTATAATTACTATATAATTATAATGGACTATATAATTACTCGTTTCTGTCCGGGTTTCTAGTCTGTGCCACTGACCACATGCCCATCTCTGTGCCAGCACCGCACTGTTTGGACGACTGCTGCTACGTAACATAACTTGAAGCCTACAGCTGGCATGCTTCCAGCTTTGCTTTGCTTTTTCAAGACTGCGTTGGCTCTTTGGGGCTTTTGTGGTTCCACACAAAGTTCATGACTGTTTGTTCTAGGCCCGTGAAAAATGCTGCTGATATTTTGCTAGGGCGTCGCATTAGACGTGCAGATTGTTTTCGGTAGTCCTGACCCTTTAACAATACTTGTTCTTCCGACCCGCGAGCATGGAACATCTTTCCATTTCTTTGTGTCGTCTTCACTTTCTTTCACCGATGGCTTGTCGTTTTCAGAGCACAGGCTTTCACCTCTTTGGTTAAGTTCACTCCTGGCGCTCTTACTATTTTTGGTGCAGTTGTGAATGGGACTGAGTCCTTAATTTCTCTTTCTGCTGCTCCATTATTGGTGTACTGAAATGCAACCGATTTCTGTAGGTTGATTTTGTAGCCTGAGACTTTACTGAATTTATCAGTTCTAGCAGTTTTTGGGGGGGTCTTTCGGGTTTTCTATACATAGTATCACGTCATCTGCAAATAGGCAAAGTTTTTTCTTCCTTGCCAATCTAGATGCCTTTTACTTCTTTATGTTGTCTGACTGTTGCGGCTAGGAGGCGTTTTCATTGTCACGCGTGACCTGGGGACTTTCTTCCATAGGAGAGCAGGCGTTGGCTCTGTCACGGTGCTGGCCACTGGGCTCCGACACGGAGGCTCTTCCCCCTGCCCTTCTGGTCTGCGGATGGCAGCAGGTCCCTGCCGCCGCCGCTCTCCTCTAGCAGCTCTGCCGTCTCCCGTTTGGCTTCTCCCATCAATCGCCTGAACAGCCAATTCCCTGTATTAAATTCTCTGTTTTAAATGCCTGAGTTCCTGTTTGCCTGTTGGTTCTAAATAATTCAAGTTCATACCATAATTTTTGCTTAAATCACTATTTTGTATGTACATTCTAAAATCTCTGCATATATTTTAAGTAGCTGAGCCACACATGGCTCATGAGTACATTTATTTACTTGTACGACTTTCTGCTTTGCTTTAATTTCCCTGTGGCTAGGCTTCTACGCGCCTACTACAATTTTGTCCCGGACTCTCTGACTCTAAAACTTCTCTCACTACAGTCAGACATGCCACACAATCTGTCAGTTCCATTTTTCCTGGAGACGTTCTTCTGAAAGAGAGTCTTCTCTTCTTCTAGCCCAAATGGAACTTAACCCTCTTAGGGTTTAATAATCATCGAGTTTCATAATCACTGACATTAAGTACTTAGCATGGTGCCTGGCGCATATTAGGGACTCGAAAATTCCAAATACTCTCACTGGCACACCGCAGGCCTGTTCTACAAAGCGCTTCTCTTAGCAGGATGAATTCTCCCCTCCAGGGGAGGCTCACTGTGACGATGCCAGCGCAGGGCATCGGCAGAGCTGGGTCTGGCTGACATCCTTTGGGGATAAAATCATACCGGTATTTGTGCTCGCCACCCGATCGCAGTGGATAGAACGGGGATGTATAATACAATAGCTGAGATGCAAAGCTATCTATTAAGGATTTTGCGTTGGATTTCATATCCATTGGAGATAACAAATTAAATTACATAACCATTAGATCAGGGACACATAAAAGCTATGTTCTCTTGGGGGAAGAGGAAGATTAACTCTCCACTCACAACATGAAAAGATTTTAGTTCTAAACCAGGGGCTCACAAAAGACAGCAGACGACATTAAGCCTTCACCAGCGGGGGCTCCTGGGTGGCTCAGTCGCTTAAGCGTCTGACTTTGGCTCAGATTGAAATCTCATGGGTTGTGGGTTTGAGTCCCATATCAGGCTCTGCACTGACAGTGCAGAGTCTGCTTAGGATTCTCTTTCTCTGCCCCTCCCCAACTCGCACTGCTCTCTCTCTTGCTCTCAAAATAGATGAATAAGCTTTAAAAAAAAAATAAGTGAACACCAATGCATCAGTTATGAAAGCTGGGGGGTAGTTGTTCTGATGAACCTATGAGGTTTCCTTAGAAAACGCTCCGTATAGTTTCAGACTTGGAGTCGAAGAAGGAAGAGGAGACCACAGAGGCCCAGTGGTGGACAACAGGGACAGTACGCAGACTGGGCCAGAGACGCACATGGGGAGGGGGCGCCGGGCGCTCCCTCCCAGGAAGAGGAGGCTGCAAGGAGACGGACACCCTTTCACAAAGCACGGATGGCTTTTAGGAACTCAGCACCAAACAGCGCTCTCCCATCTCTGGAAAAGGCCGTAAGGGGAGGGCAAGGCTTTACAAGGTGCCCTTGCTCGGGGGCAACAAGGAGTACTTCTTAAAAGCGAGGCCCTGTTCCATTCTTTTCTTAAAGGATTTTTTTTTAATAGTTTATTGTCAAATTGGTTTCCATACAACACCCAGTGCTCTTCCCCACAAGTGCCCTCCTCCATCACCACCACCTCTTTTCCCCCCTGCCCCTCCCCCTTCAACCCTCAGTTCGGTTTTCAGTATTCAACAGTCTCTCAGGTTTCGCGTCCCTCTCTCTCCCCAACTCTCTTTCCCTCTTCCCCTCCCCCTGGTCCTCCATTAGATTTCTCCTGTTAGACCTATGAGTGCAAACATATGGTTTCTGTCCTCCGCCTGACTTATTTCACTTAGCATGACAGCCTCAAGGTCCATCCACTTTCCTACAAATGGCCATATGTCGTTCTTTCTCACTGCCATGTAGTCCTCCATTGTGTATATATACCACATCTTCTTGACCCACTCATCAGGTGATGGACATTTAGGCTCTTTCCATGATTTGGCTATTGTTGACAGGGCTGCTGTGAACATTGGGGTACATGTGCTCCTATGCATCAGCACTTCTGTATCCCTTGGGTAAATCCCTAGCAGTGCTATTGCTGGGTCATAAGGGAGTTCTATGGGTAGTTTTTTGAGGAACCTCCACACTGTTTTCCAGAGCGCTGCACCAGTTTACATTCCCGCCAACAGTGTAGGATGGTGCCCATCTCTCAGGATTTTATTTTTTTAAAGTAATCTCTACACCCATGTGGGGCTCAAACTCACAAAAGATCAAGAGGCGCATGCGCTACTGACTCAGTCAGCCATGAGCCCCTTGGCCCCCACGTTCTGCTGGCTTAAAATGGGCGAAGAAACAACCTTCCCTGGATGGTGAGGAACAGAGCAAGACCCCGTATCATCTCCCACAGCCCCGTCTAGGTTAACAGCTTCATGATACAACCTTGGCTCTAAGTGCACATGCCACAAACAGGTGAAAAGAGGAAGAAAGTAGGACGCTAACTCGTGTTTCATCACTGTTTTTGAAACGGCGGGAGACACATGGCAAACTTCACGTCAAAAGTCCACACCAAGACCCGGGAAACATTTCTGCATTTGCATATGGTTTTGAATCTGTGTGCGTGGTCTAAACCCAATTATTTCAGACTCAGCAGGAAGCAAAAGTCCACTGTCCTGTGTGATGGGAGGTCACTGCTAAGTATATGCTAATGAAGCTGGGGGTGGGCAGTGTCTTCGGAACCAATCCTCAATCAATACCCGTCATAGCTCTGGACAGGAGGATGCAAATGAGAACGCGGGCCGTCAGCGCAAAGGGAACATCATAATTTGCTCTTTCTTGTATCTTTCACCTTGAAGGTTTCAAAACACTTTCTGGAAGACTTATCTCTTTAGGCTAGGGAAATAGGGGAACGAGTAGGTTACGTGATGACGCCAGAACCCAAGTCCGGCGTGTGGATTTCTAGGGTCCCACACCAACGACCTGACTGTGCTCGCTTTCAGTGAGGGCCAGGGTTCTACACTGGCTGATGACAAATGTCCCCTGACGCTTCTGGACTCCTTTACGTAGGACGCCGATCAGCACAGGGAGGGAGAGAGGTGTGGGGCGGCATTTTTGGGGTCCTCTCCAAAGCAGTGGTCTCAGACAAAGCTCAGCAAACTCAAGCCAAAGATTTTGTGAGGCAAAAAAGAACCTCAAGGAGACTGTTTTTCATTCACACGCCTAACATAAAGGAGATGCAAATTTTCCTTTTACAGGTGACATTATGTATTTGCCAAAAAGAGAGAGACAGAAAGTCAGCTGCGTTTTTAGCTGAGGAAAACAATGTCTAAATCCTAGAAGCAAAAATCAAAACATTTCATTTTCAGATACACCCAACCTTTAAAACGCAAACCCGCCACGAGGAACTTGACAGAAATAAGGAGAGCTAGGAGCGTCCGATTAACAAGCCGGAGACAAAATGTCGCTCTCCCTCCGCCGCGGTGGGGGTCGGCCTGGGGGGCGGTCCTCGTCGTGCAGCCTGGGGGCCCGTCAGCGGCTGCGCAGAGCTCGGCAACACGGCGCGCCCCCTCTGAGCGCAGGGCTGAGGACAGGCAGGAACAGCGGGCCCTCCTCCTGCGCGTCCGCCATATGCTCCACTCCAGTCTGTGGCAGCATCAAATTCCTCTAATTTTTACCTTTGGAATATAGGCAAACAAGCACTCACACAGCAGTGGTGACTAGTTTACACTTCAGCAGACGCGGCGCGGAAAGACATGAATTTAGTGCCAAATTGAGCCGTGAGTCACAATTTGCACATATCTGTCAACCTGTTAACAGGGTAATAACTTGGAAAGATTGCCGTTCCTATTTACATTACAGAGGCCTTTCAAAATGCAGAGCTGCCTGAAGCTCTCCTCCCAAAGCCCTCGGCCGAGGAGCGGGCTGACAGGCCAAGAATCGGGCTAGAAA
Organism: Suricata suricatta; assembly: GCF_006229205.1. Classification (NCBI taxonomy): domain Eukaryota; kingdom Metazoa; phylum Chordata; class Mammalia; order Carnivora; family Herpestidae; genus Suricata; species Suricata suricatta. The sequence continues at coordinate 4,073,388 of NC_043712.1, read as the reverse complement.
CCCAGACTCCTAGAAATCACAGGTTCAGATCAAGGTCTGATTTAGAACTTCAGTATTTTCAGGCAGGATGTTACCTCTGAAGCTTAGAGAATCCAGTCTCCCTGCCCTGCTCTCCAGTTCCAGCCAGACTTCCAATGGTTTCCGATCCAATTTTTCCCAGTGCAAGCCACACAATTCTTCTTGAACTTTCCAAAGGCTTCTTTAGGACTAAGCTTCACTCTCAACGACGCCAACGTCTTTGCAGCATCAGAAATGATCACACCAGTCTCAGATTTCTAACATTAATTTCTGAAGCCCTTGTAAGCCTTGTTCTTTCTGTCTTCAAGTAGCTTGGCCTGCTCCTTTCAGTGGCGTTAATCAGAGAATTCTAGAACACTGGGCACCCAGAGGGCCTCTTACCAGAGGCCGCGTCAATCTAGGGACAAGAGGCGGTCTGCACAAACGCCCCGTCCCACACCTCACCAGGTAGCCCGGGACTGCTGGTCCACCCCTGACTCGGCGTCTCCAGCGACCACCCCTCAGCAGCCTCGTGGAATCACACACAAATACCGCCTCCCAAACCGGAAGGCTTTCTACAAACCCAGAAAAGACGCTCAGGTTCTCCAACTTCTATCTGCGTCTCGTAATCTTCCTGGGTCACAGAACCCTCTAGAAAGGCACTGACAACTAAAATACGCTGTCTGCCCATTCCCACGCAACCGTCTACAGTTCTCTGGCAGCCATGATGAGGGTGCAAGGCCAGCTTTGTTGGTTTGCTTGTGTTTGAACAACTGCCTCTCACCGTTACCTCGCCTTCCCGACAAAGTCAAGGACCTGCCCCCATGACCTCAGGGGTCATCCGGAAGCGCGTAACCACTTCTGCCCTCCAAAGCCACATCACCCAGAAGCCCCTCGCTCGTACCAAGAAAGAGGTCCCTGCTTCCTGCATCGCTGCTTGAGACACAGCTTGGTGGGGAACTTACGTTTCAAGTCACAAGGGAGCCAAGGAGGCCCCCAGCTGGCCTTCTCCTCCCACAACCCTGAGCAGGCCTGCACTACCTTGCACACTCTGCCTTCTCTGCCCAGAAGGGCCTTCTCACAACTGCTTCTGTTCCCAAGTCCGGGTCGGTCCAGCTCACGTTTCAAGTCCCTGGGCTTCCTCGGGAGCCCTCCCTGACCGTCCTCCGCCCCATCAGCCCGCGCACCCACCTAACTGCTCACGGCGCTTCTCCTTCTCTGGGTGGACCAAGCAACTTTTCTAGTGATGGTTTGCTTAATGTCGATCTCCCCAGAAGGATTCTCCGAGGGATGGCACGGCCGCTCTATTCCATGCTGGATGCCAGCACCTCGCCATGCGGCCTGGGACCCCCGAGACGCCCCTTCACGATTTGCGGAGTGAGTAGACGGGACCTTAAAAGTAAGCCATGGAGACCCGGACTAGGCAGTTAGGAAACAGCCAAACCGCACAGCTCGCGGTGCTGGAGAGCTCATCACGTTCGCCACCGAAAGGGTCTGACAACAGCGCGGGGAGAGCTCCGCGAACAAACCTCAGAGAGAGGCGGCGGGAGACAGCTCAACGCCCCTTAGAAGCAAAAGCCTTCTGCAGCAGTGCGCCGCCCCCCTGGCGTGCCCGCTTCAAAACGTTGCTTTTAATGAACTAATTAATTCTGCAGAAACATTAGTACAAAGATGTGTGCTACCAAACTGGGATTACAATAGCAAAATGATAACAAAACAGAATACGGAAGACATCTCTAAAGATACCGGTCTTGCAACAAGACCTTAAATTTCTACTCCACGCATGAAAATATATGGCAAACGATTTGTTATTGAAAGCCTTAAAATAATTTGCTGGACAGATGGCTTGGCTCTCTAAAGTCTGACCCCTCCTCACAAAACAACCAAACCACCCCACAAACCTGGACTCCGGCCAGGGATCCCGTGTTAGTGAGGCGCTGGGCAGCTCGAACCAGACTTAAATAGCGCACCCGCCCGCCGCTCACCCCCCCTGCCGCCCGCCCGCCGCTCACCTCCCCCCCTCCCCCGCCCGCGCGGAACCTCAATGTGTTCACCAACCGCCTTTGTGGGGGGGAGGGCGAGGGGAGCTATCAGAAAGAGAATCATGTGCACAATCTGAAAGTGGTTCCAGATCTTTCTCCACACCTGTCCAGAACGAGAAGTCCGAGAGGACGGCCGGGGGGGGGGGGGCCTGTTTACTTCCCCCACCGGAGCGAGGCTGCCCGCCACTCAACAGTCAGTCGGGAGAGACGCTGAAGCCAGAGCCGGGACACCTCGGTCCGGCTTCTCCCACTCGCAAGACACCTGCGAGGCGCGTGTGGAGGACGCAGGTCACCCTCCCGAGAAGACTAAAGGTCTTCTCTACCCGGGCGTGCCGGCCCGAGAGCGGCTGCAGCAGCACGGGACCAAGGGCACCTGCGGAGGCGTCTCCCCCCACCCTCCGCCCCGCTGCTCGCTGGCCCTCCCCGCGAGAAGGATGCGGTCATCCCCCTCCCAGGAAAGACCCTCCACGCCTCGACACCTCCTGTGGGGACGCAACGCTCAGCAGAGAGGGCCGTGGAGGTCGGGGGGGGGGGGGCTGCTTCCCAGAACGAGGCTGTGGCCAGAGCTGCCCCCCGTTCTCTCCTCAGCAGCTTAGGAATTCTGGGCTGCGTGAACACGTTTCCTGAACACATTTCGGGGGGCCACCTGGGCAAGCAGACCGAGGCCGCCCTGCACGCTGTAGAGCTGGAACAAACGCACGGACCGTCCCACACAGAAACACGTGCGTGACCCTGCCCGCCTGTCTCCCTCCCGGTGGCGGCGTGCGAGGTCACAGGCATGCGGGGACTAGAGCGCGCGGCAGACCCGCCCAGGGCCAGGCCTCTGCGAGCGCGGTGGCTGCAGGGATGGCCGAGGGACAGAAGCGCAGTCACCGCGGGCTCGCCCGCTCCGGGAAGCTGGAAGGGCGAGTCCAAAACTCACTTTGCAAAGGGCAGGAAGGTTGGGCGACACGCCCAAGGGAACAGGACAGTCCGCGGCAGAGCCGAGCCCGGAACCTTCCCTGCGTCTGACTCCCCACCGGAGAGCTTTCTCGCGCACCACAGGGCTCTCTCCCCAGGCCTGAGAGGGCTCCGCAGGAAAAGCAGACTTCATTTTGTCATTGCGCAGACTCTTTATACAACTACAGAAAAAATTTTAGTAGCGTATTAATGAAATAACATCAACGTATGATTTCCCTTCCTCCCAGTCATTCAGGAACCATCCACTCAGCGAGCCAGGGACACAACACTGGGACGACGCTGGGCTGGGGACGCCATCCTCACAGGGCTGCCGCTGCACTTGCTTACGAGCCATCTTCCAGAAAAACAGGACAACTAAGTTCAATTTCCCACCACTCTCTTGTTGGGTTTCTGATTTTGCGCCTCTCAACTAATGTATGAAATTGGCAGGCAAAAGTCAGGGGCAAATCCTTGGTGTGCATTTTGTTTTATATTAATAAAGAAAAATTTATTCAGACATCCGTGGGCCTCAGCTTTTCCTAAAACATTTCAACAATGTATTGAGCTTGGAAGAGAATTATAACTTCCCTCAACATCTACCCCATACAAACCCTCCATGTTACAGAGAGAAAGAGAGGGGGGGAACCCCCAAAAACGCAAACAAGAAAAAACTCATCCTGAGCTTTCCGGCAACACCAATTAGCAAGAGTTACTGAATCAGTCATCTCTAGTCAGATCTGGGAACATGGCACTTGGAGCTCAGATGATGCGTGTGTGAACAAGTCACACCACGAAGAAGCCCCCCCTGGGCCTCCGACTTTCAACCAGGGAGCGGGTCAGGACACACAAGGCATGCTGGGAGGCCACGCCCCTTCCCAAATTCCCAGCCCCGGCCACGGCGGGCCTGGTTCACTAACTGCACACCAGCCTGCTCAGATCTGGCGCTCCGCGGCAATGCTCTAGCGGGGGGACCGCGTGCCACTGACTCCAGATCCACCACACGCGTGTAGAACAAGACCGTGTTCCTCTCCGACTTGAGATACCCGAGAACATACATGGTAGATCTCACAGAGAGAAATGCCAAAGAGAACACTAACAATCACTAACACTAGCTTGTGCCAGCCGTAACAGTACATTAAGCGAGTGCAGACATGGCCAGAAAGAGCCAACACTTCCAGGAAGACACGGGACTCTTTTCCCCTCTCCTGGGACAAACGTGTTTGTATGACACAAGTTTTGTTTCCACTCATCAGACCATCCCTTCCTGAGGAGAGTCTGGGGCCCACCCGTCTCTGGTCCCTGCAACGATTTTGCACTTACTACACATTTAATACGCATTCTGTGCACTCGACTGGGCTAAGCAGACGGGATCAAAGCTAAATAAAAAATAAAGAGTAAGCAGAACCGTACTGTGTAATTATTCCTTTTATAAAACATAAAAACTTCTCAACCGGAAAATACCACCCACCAGCTTATAGACACACTGGGGGTGCTTCTCTCTGCTCCCCGCTTTCTGACAGCGGCTGGTGAGGAGGCAGGCCGGGCTGACAACACAAATGGGAAATAACGGACACAGAGGCAGATCTTCCGGGGAAGGTCTCCACTAGCGCTTCAGGGGAATTTCCCCCAGACGGCCGCCTGGAGCGCCCCCTGCCTGACTCCCCACCCCCAGCCTGACCCCCTCCAGCTCTCTGCTGCCCCAAACCCTCAGCAGAAAAGTCTCTTCCCAGACCCCCAGTGACCAGCGGCCCAGCGCCGTGGCGTCCTTACTGGTGCATTTCCCAAGCTCCCCCACACAACAGGGACAGTGGCTGTTTAACGTGTGCCCTTCCCAGCAGACAGAAAACCCCGCGAAGGGGAGGCGGGGTCCGTCACGCTGCCCGGTGCACAGCGAGCTCGCCACGCACACCGCCTGCACGGAGACCCCTCAAAGTGCCTGCAGCCGAGCAGGGCCCGGGGCTCAGGAATCCCCCCCCACCGCCCCTGCTCCGACGCCCGCCGTGTGGTTCTGCCCTCATCTCAGACGAGTTACTTTCGCCTCCCTGAGCTTCGGTTTCCTCATCTGTAGCATAAAGAAGAAAAGCACTGTCTTCTCTGCATGGTCCCTGGGAGAACTCGACAAGAACGGAGCGCGGAGCACCGGCAGTAAACGAGCAGTTAGCAATAGCGGTGTTCCTTTCATATGTACGATTCTGCCTTTTTCTCAAAAAAAGGGGGTGGCCAGGAAGCACCCTACGGCCTTACACAAAGAGCATAGGGTGGATGTAACACCAAAAAGACACGCTCCCTTCCAGATCAACCCTCCTCTCCACCGTGTCCCCTGCCCAGACCCGCTGAGCCTCAGCAACAGGCTTCCGCATGCGTTTGGTCGAAGGGAGGCTCAGGTGGCGCGGAAGGGGAGTGCGGGGAGGGCGCCTCCTCTGCTGGCACCACCACCCCCGGGATGGGTTCGACCCTCGTCACAGCCCTGCTGTCCGCTCTCCACACTGCTCCCTCCAGCTCTGGGTGCCTGAGGGCCCGCGCTGTCCCCCGTGGCCTCCCTGCACCTGTCTGCGCCTTCTCTCCTCCCGGGACCGCCGAAGACCCTTGTCAAGCAAAACACAGGACATGAAAGCACACCCTGCAAGTCCCCCACTGGAATAAGAAATACGGTAAATTGAAGAATATTTAAGTTAATTGAGAGTGACAGTGATAATGAAAAGTCTAAACTGGTAACAAGATAAAACTTTGCATATCCTCTGCTTCCTGCTTAATTCAATCATTTATCCACCGACTCTCTCCTGGCATGTTTGAACCGTGGCCGCGGCTAGCTCTGAAAGGCACAGCATCCCCCAGAATAAGGGGCTCACAGTGGAGGGATCTGCCCCCGAGACACAGCTGCTCCAGGCTCCCCTGCCCCTCCCTCGCCCCCTCTTTCTTCGTGAGGGAGACAGTGCCTCCGAGCCCCCGGGCAGAGAGCATTCCTTCTTAGACCACTCTAAGTCCCAGTCTGCTCCTCCCTCTCTCCAAGTTCACTGTCAAATTCACATTTGCCCAAGATCAACAATTCCCACAGTGTGAGGTGTAGACTCGCAAAGCGGTACATGAGGGGATGTGAGGTGGCAGAGACGGGTGAACATTTCTAATCTGAACATGTACGTGTATATAGAAAAATATATAATGAGCAAATAAAACCTGCGATTCCATTTCTAGAACGAGGCTAGGTTTTTAAAATGAGTTTATTTAAAGAAAAATATGCAGGGCGCCTGGGTGGCCAATTGGTTAAGCGTCCGACATCAGCTCGGGTCATGATCTTGCAGTTCATGGGTTCAAGCCCTGCATCGGGCTCTGTGCTGACCGCTCAGAGCCTGGAGCCTGGTTCGGATTCTGTGTCTCCCTCTCTCTCCACCCCTCCTCTGCTTGTGTTCTGTCTCTCTCTCAAAAATATATACACATTAAAAAAACCTTTTTAAGACAAATATTATGCAAAGAATAGAACAGCTGACCAAAGGCTATGGCAAAAATCCCAAAGGCGGCTTGTTAATGACGGAGTTGAGAAACTCCCTTTAACGTAAAGCAGGTAATTCAACAGCTTGGTTCAAAGAGTTTGCTTGTTTTTGTAAATTGTGTTTTTTTCCCATTCTTATTAAATTCACCTTCATATCTTGAGGAAAAAAAGGTCTTCACGCATACATCTGGAGATACGGAAATGGCTAAGCATGCTAGGAGGGGCTGGGTGTTAGGTCTGCAATCCGTGTAGTAAGGGCCGCGGAGGACCAATCACCCTGGGGGCTGTCGGCACGGGGTGTGTCTGGGAACGTGACTTCTGAGCTGGGAGGAGGCCTCCAGGACACAACACAACACAGGCGGCACCGCGTAAGGCCACTGGCCCCAAATCCCTTCTATCGTCTCCTAAAGGAGTTTAAAACTGTGCCAGATATACTTCTCCCCGTGGAGCCAAAGCTAGGGTCCTACCAGAGGGACGGGTGGATACGCTTGGAGCGCCCTGAGCAAACTCTCAGAGGGCGCCCTCTGCAGGCGCGGAGAGGCTTGGCCAGACTACCAACACCCACCGCTTCCTCCCCTAAGGGGAGAATCTTGCGCTGTCTTTTCAAATCCTGCACTAACTCTTAGGCGTTGTAAATCAGAGGGGACATAAAGTTAACCAGTTTGACCTGCTCACCCACACCCCCAGTGCCCCTCTGAGCTCAACTTACGTGTTCAGCGCCCCTGGCACCCAATCCCAAGGAAGGCTGCCTCTGCCGAAGGAGAGGGGAGAACTTCAGGGGAATAAAGTCCGTGATTTATATAAACAAAAGGAAAGTCACAAGAATGATTTAAAAAACAAAGAAAGGAAAAGAATAAAAGCTCAGAAGGGTGACACAAATCCTAAATGTGTGTGCTCCTAATAAGTCAATCACAGGCCTTTCTTAGTATTTTACTTGAACAAGCAGATAGAAAATCAGTTAAGACAGAGCTTCTGAACCATGCTGTCAACTAACTTGACCTGAGTGACACATATGTCCCCCATTCCCAACGAGTATAATATATACACTTTTCAGGTGCAAAGGGGAAAGTCACTCAGATCATAAGCTGAGTCTAAAGCCTAAAAATCACGCAGAATGTGTTTCCCGAGCACAGCTGCAGTTAAAAATCAATAACAAAGATCTATCAGGAAAGCCCCCCAGATATTTAGAAACTGAACATCATACTTCTAAATAACTCATGAGACAAAGAGTGAATAACAAGGAAAATTAGAAAATACCTTGAACTGAATGATAATAAAAATATATCAAAATCTGTAGAAAGCAGCCAAAGCCATGCTTGGAGGGAAATTTATACTTCAAAAAAGCTTGATATATGTAAAAAAAATGAGTAAAAGATCAGAGATCCATGTTTCCATTTTAAGAAGTTAGAAAAAGAAAAGCAAAGTAAGGAGAAGGAAGGCAATAGGGCATGTAAATAAATGAAATGGAAAACAGACAAAAAGTAGAGAAAAATCACTGAGAGCAAAAGCAGACAATTTGAAAGGAAATTAATAAAGCAGAGAAATCTCTAGCCAGACTGATCAAGGGGAAAAAAAGAAGAGAGAGAGCAAAGACGCAGTTTACCAGTATCAGGAATGAATGCGGAGATTCCGCTCAGATCCTGGGGACAGCAGAAAGCTAGTAAGGGGACATTATGAACGACATCACGCCAGCGCACTCGGCCACTGTGACGAATGAACAGTCCTCAAGAGGCGTAAGTTAGACAACCGATTAACAATAAAAACCTAAGAGGCCTCGATATCTACTTCTTAAGGCCTGATTTGTTATCAAAAACCTTTCTCGATAAAGAAAACTCCAGACCCACTTGGATTCGCTGGTTGATTCTATCAAAAATTTCCTGAAACCGTTCAGAAAGTTTCAGGAAACAGAGGAAGTGGGGATGCGTCTCCACTCACTTAACGGGGCCGGTACCCCCCTGAAACTGCGATGAGACGAGGCCCTTACAATCTATTCTTCATAAACACAGACACAAAATTCCTTAATAAAATTCCAGCAAATAGGATCCAGCAACATGTAAAAGACAATTTATCGGGATGAAATGTATTCCAGAGAAGCAAACCTGAAGTGACATTCCAAATCACTCCGCGCTGGGGTATATACAGACAACCGAAGATCATTCAGCATAAAACAGGTGTGTTTTACGTAAGGTATACCTCAACGAAGTCGATTTTTGAAAAACGTTTAGGGTATGTGTTGAATTCTCTCACTAGTCTCAATTATTAGTGGGATGAGAGTCGAAGGGAGTGGTTTTCACTGAGCCGTGGGGAGAGAGGGGAGTCTGGACCCCTGATGCCGTCGGCTGTGTCTGAGTCGGGAACGCCGTGAGCTCCATGGCGCCTGAGGCTCACGAGGGCCAGGTCCTCCGGGATCCGAGGCCCAGAGGCCCAGGCACAAGGCTGGCTTCACCATCACGTCTTGTCATCGGAGCCCAGGCCCACCTTCGTCACTGGTGGAGGTGGGTGTCTCCCACATGCCAAGCATGCCCCGCGGCAGCAGAATTTCAGCAGGACGGCCTCGCACGGCGAGGCCCTTCTGGCCTCCGTCCTGGCCCATCTGGACTATGAAGCGTTTCATGTGCATCTGAATGTAGAAAACACTTTGGGTATATTTAGATCTGTAATCACTACCAAAACAGGATACTGCCCTCAAAATCACTTTTGTACAGAAAGCATTTTCTTTTCCTGCTGAAAGGGAACTATGAATAAGTCAGGAAGGCAGCGCTGCAGTTCCCATCATGCAGCCTGGAGTCCCACTGGGTGGGTTCAAGTCCTGGCTCTACCAAGGGAGGCAAACCACCAGGCTTCAGCCTCGTCTCGAAGTAGGATAATAATAGTGTCTTTCGGCGGGCGGGGGGGAAGGGGGGGGTTGACTATAGGAGATAGTGCACAGGAAGAATTAACACACTTCCTAGCCTAGGATCTCTCTCTCTCACACTAATAGTAGGTCATATAACGACTATGATAAGTGAGTACATTAAACTCCCGCCCGGAATCCAAGTACCTGGGTCTTTCGTCAGGGAGTTCTCCCTCCCTTCTCCTTAACCCGCAGCGTGTGGGCAGGGGGCGCGGAAAGGCCCAGGCTCTTCCCCAGCTCTCCTACTAACTCACGGGTCGCAGCAGACAGGGCACCTAGCCCACTGGGCTTAGAGGAAGGTGTCTGCTGGTCCTTCTAGCTCTGGTCAATTCTGTATGCGTGTCCTCAGAGCGCACTTTGCACGAAGACAATCACACAGTTCTAAAAACGCTCTGTCTGTGAATGGTACATGTGGTGGTTATTCTGGAAAATCCCACCGACAGGAATACCCTCTTCCTTAAGCCTTGTAAATAGCTGGGAGCTACTGTTCGTGGTGGACCCCTCAGACCGTCCAGCACCTCCGTAGCAGGGCGGCTGCATGTGCGGCTCTGCGGAAAACACACGGCCTTCGTCACTGTTTGGGGGAGGCCAATTAGCAGGGACTTCCGGAGGAACCTGTGGCCAGAAAGGACCCCTGCAACGAACTCTTAGGGCAAAAGAACCCCAGGAAACAACACGCTGTCACCAAGGAAATTTACAGGAGCTCCCAAATGTACGCGGGCGGTGGCCGAGCGGGCTGCCCCGGTGTGGCCAGGAGGTCCAGAGAGCGCGTCAGTAAAGGGCGCACACCGGGAATGCCTTTCACTTGAGGATCTCAAAATCAGACAAAAACAATCACGTATTCAAATGGTAACAGCTTTAGAAGCCGAAGGAGTGGAGGCAGGGGAATAAGCATCAGGTCTTAAATCCCAGACACCCACTCCTGTAAACAGAGCAGACGCGGCTCTAACTCGGATTCGGCTGTGTCGGCTCAATCGCTCCGTGCAAGGCTCCCAGTATCACCCCGGGCACTCACCCACGACGTGGCAACTCGAGCCCTGACCGTCGAGGGGACGGGTGTGCGTGTTCTCGGCGGGCAGAGCAGATTACTCAAGAGCTGGGGACACAGCTCACAGTGATACAACGAGGTCCGCTTCCCCTGCTCAGATCCACGGTCGTTCCCGACAAGGGGCGCTGCGGTGAATCACGCTGCCAGTGAGTCAACGACACGCTGTTGAAGTCAGCGGCTCGGAGCTGCGTTAATGCGGAAGATTACGTGTAAAAGGACAGATAATCATTCCGCTTGGGTAAAAACAGGTGCAGTACAGACGGGAACAATAATAAAGGGATGACAAATCAGAGAGTATGCACAGAACACGAACGCACTCCGTAATCCTTTTTGGAAACAAGGTGCATACAGATGTAACAAGACGGGGAAAGAGTCTGTCTCTAGCAGAGATGAGACAGATGACACAGTCCTAAGACATGCTAATGGCAGTTCTGAGTGAAGACAGAGCAATTATCCTCGGTCGATGAGAATAATGCGAGAGTTCCAGCAGGAACACGGAGGCGAAATATGAGGCAGAAGTTTACAAGCGGAAGGATGGCCAGCCGAGAGGAGAGAGGCTGCGGGAGAGGCCAGGAAATGACCCCTGTAGAGGCATGCAGGGTTAAAACCTGACACCTGCCTAGTTACAGGTGGAATCATTCCTGCCACGGTTGGGAAGAAGGGAGAGAAATGTGCGTTACGGAGGTCTGTTCCGATCTAAGTGAGAATGAAAACGAGGAGGCTGAACTCGTGCTGTGCAACATTTTTAACCCTCTAGCCTGAGTGCGGGCTTTGCCCACCGGTGCCCATCGCGAGGGCCCTCACGGCTGCACGGGCGGGAATCCGACACCGTGGGGACTCCTTTTGGAGGAGAGAAAGGCAAGTTGTCTGGGGAGTGGCTCAGGTCATGCACAGCACAACCACTAAACAGCACTTCTTCCCGGCCCGAAACGCTCTCTGACACTTTCCAGCCTTAATTCAAAGGTTTCTTTCTTTGTTGAGTTCAAAACAGTAGCATAGTATTTGTTGTAAAACAATGTAAAGTGTCTTAGCTTGATGAACATGACTCTACAACTTTTCATCATTGTTCTGAAGGTCCCAAGGGCCTGCTTACAGCTCCGGGAGCAGGACTCTTCCTAGATCTCCAGTGTAAATAACGACTGGCCCCTGGCCCCCGCGATCCAACGCCTGACGGAGGGTGCGGGACCGATCTCTGCCTTTGTCAGCCAGCGACAGGCTCTTGGTGTTGGGGAGATGCAGCTTTCTGCACCCCTTCACACCACAACAGCGGAGTCCAGGGGCGCCTGGGGGGCTCAGTCGGTTGAGCATCTGACTTCGGCTCAGGTCATGATCTCACGGCCCATGGGTTCAAACTCTGAGTTTGAGCCCCACGTCGGGCTCTGTGCCGACAGCTGGGAGGCTGGAGCCTGCTTCCGATTCTGTGTCCCCCTCTCTTTCTCTGCCCTCCCCTGCTTGCATTCACTCCCTCTCTCTCTCTCTCGCTCTCTCTCAAAAATACTAAACATTTAAAAAAGCAAAAAACCACTCTACGACAGCAGGGTCCGCTCATGGCCACTGGGACCAGAACTCCCCAGGGCCACGGGGCCTCTGCTTGCTCTCTGCAGGGGACGTGTGGCCGGCCGTGTCTGGTGCTCCTGCACTTTAGAGGATCAATGCGTGCTTGGAAATGTATTTTATAAATTGACAGATTTGAGAATTATAATAACAGCCCCCAAAGGAATCCCATAATTCTGGAGCTGGGCAGCGACTGAGAGGCATCTAGTCCAAGGTCTTTACTTTCCGGAAGGGAAGGGAAGGCAAGGCACGTAGGGGTGGGCTGACTTGTCTCAAGCCTGCTGGGTGGCTGGCTGGCGGCAAGGCCGGGGCGGGAACTCACGCCTCCTGCATCTGTCCTGGGCACAGACCTTTCAAACGCGGCTACCAATAAACATCATAAACCCATAAACTCTTCCAAAGGACAGACTTCAGAGCCTCGCTTAGTGTCATGTGAAGAACTGTTTGGTGTATTTTCCCAGTGCATTTTTTTTCTTACACTGTTCCTATCTACTCTCACCTTTCCAACAATAAATTCTAGTCACAGTTTAAGTGTAATTGAAATTATGCCACAAGGTTTTAGGAAACCTTCTTGATCTATTTTCAAGCACAGATTCTGGAGAATAATGAGTTTCTGTTTAAATGTATGCTTCAATGCACTCAAAGTGGCCCAAGCTGGGGGCCACCCCATGCTCCACTAACACCTGCTTTGGTGTTTTCTGAAAAATTTCTGGAACAAAGTAAGAACCCAGCCTTGGGAACGATTCTCGGGTTCTCTCCCTCAGCGAAGGGGAAGAGCTGGATGGCATACACAGGAAGTCAGTTTCATCCTTTGTGGATTTCAAGTAACTGGCTAATGATTTTCATTCCGCAGATGCGGATGACATTTCAGCATTGATTCAAGCACGCTTGATTCATCTATTTTGGTTTGTGAAAAAGTTTCCAGTCCAAAAATAAAACTTTAAAAAAACCGAACATGTATTTCCAAAATCTGTGCCGCAGGACCCAGTAAAATATTGGAGCATAATGTCCAACGAAACCATTTTCAGGCCATACGTCACTTGCTGTTTGGGTCCTACCCAACTGTTTCAAAGTTCATTTTTACGGAGTTCTGGGCTAACGGCCACTGTAGCATGCACAGAAGCCGTGTCCAGTCAATTTCAACAGAGAGGAAATGGAATTTTTCAAAATAGATTCAGTTTCAGTGTAGAGAAAAAACACCCCCTGAGGTTACTATTTCTGAAACAAAATGGCCAGAAATTAAGGTTAGATCATTTCAAGGGATATTTTTCAAGTGTGACTGGCTCCAAATGGGAGGCCCGCCATCTTAGCCATGACCTCTTTACAAGCCCCCGCAAGGAGCAAGGAGAGAAAAAAGATGGGAACAGGTATCACGGCAAGAGTATTCCTAAGGCCGACAGCTGTGAGGGGCAAGGTGCGGTCCCACCAACCTGCCCTCGTCGGCCCGCCGCTGCTGACCGCTTAGCACAGGGTTCGATCCCTCGCGCCTGCCTCCCGACGCCTAAACTACTTTAATATTATCTGTTTTCTATGAATGCTTCTGAAAAACAAAGATCTACTTATTCCTAACCAGAAACCAATTTAATTTTTCACTGACGTTAGAAGTACCAACTCAAGCCCTGTGTTTCATATTTATAGTTTTTGTTGTTTCTCCTCCTGTTACATAAGCATTGGCTCCTCGCTGTTGTTCGTATGTGTGCTGGCTGTTTCCAAGCGCGTTACCCTGACAACCGGGAGAGAACGGGCTCTGTGAGAGGGTCTTTCACAGTCTGGGAAACTGATGACAGTGATGCCAGTGAGGCCCGCTCTCATACCTCTTGGTTCTGGACGGCGTTCCAATCTGTGACACGGACCCCGTGAGGGTGCCAAGTGCCCGCCTGGCATGCGCCCCTCTGGTCTGATCGTGAGGGAACGGAGGGGGCAGCACGGGTGCTGAAAGGGCTGCGAAACGTGGGCTCCGGCGAACTTGGGCAAGTAATCATTACAGCTGCGCCTCCCTCAGAAGGCTGTCCGGGGCCTGGGGGCTCAGCCGGTGGAACACTGGACTCTCGGTTTCAGCTCAGGTCATGATCTCACGGTCTGTGGGACCGAGCCCCACGTCGGGCTCTGTGCTGACAGATTCTCTCCCCCTGCCCCTTCCCTGCTTGTGCACACGCTCCCTCTCTCTCTCTCCAAATAAATAAATTAACTTAAAAAAATTTTTAAAGAAGGTTGTTAGAATTCAGTACAGTGTTAAATGCTTAGCCTAGGCCTGACACCAAGTAATCAATCCATAAATCACGGTGGTGACGGCCGTGATGACGCTGATGATGGTGGCAGAGATGGCGGTGACGGTAATAATGGTGTTGGTGGTAGTGAAGGTGTCAGGACAGCTGTGAAGCAGCAACTAGGCTCCAACTGCACCTTGATTAATTTCTTCAATGTCAAGACCGAAAACTTCACCCACTGAGGGAAATCACTGTGGCCGCATATCAGGCACGAAACCATGAGAGGGTTTTTTTTTTTTAACTTAAAAATTTTTTTTAACATTTGTTCATTTTTGAAAGAGAGAGAGACACAGAGCATGAGCCGGAGAGGGGCAGAGAGAACAGAAGACACAGAAATCGAAGCAGGCTCCAGGCTCTGAGCTGTCAGGACAGAGCCTGATGCGGGGCTCAAACCCACTAGCTGTGAGATCATGACCTGAGCCGAAGTCGGACACTTAACCAACGGAGCCCCTCAGGCACCCCAGAAACCATAGGAGTTTTTAATGACATAAGAGCAAGAAGAAGCGGTGCGGGGGGGGGGGGTAGTTATGGTATCGTGATACCAGTACCTAATCCCCACCCCAAATTCTCTTATTTAAACCTTGAACCAAGGACGTGCAATCCTTCTAAGATGGTGGCCCGTTTTAGAAAGCGGAAAGCAGAATGCTTAAGCACCAGGGATCAGACTGGTCGGCTTTGATGGAGTCCTCTCCGATACAAGGACGTATTAACCATATTTCAAGCTTTCCCACGGCACTATGCTAATGCATGCTCGATGTTACATCTAAAATCCTGCAACCCTTCCAGCGATTCTATGCCCGCTTCTGATTTTAAACTCACCGTATTTACATGCATACACCTTTCTCAATAAAGGCTTTTTAAAAGTGAGAGTATATAAACTTGCGTTGTGTATATTAGGAGTTCCTGACCTGGATCTCTATGATTTGCAGGTTATTTTCAACTTAAGGAAAAAAGGTTTGGGAAGGTGAAGAAGTTGAGATCCCTAATCTTTTCTTTTGAAAATAAATTATTCATGAAGCTCTCTCCCTCATTCTCAAATGGTTCGGTTTGAACAATTGCTTCAAGTGCTCTTTTTAACTGAAGAACACAGTACTCATGGAGCCTCCAGCCCAGCAAGCACTTGCCCACTGGTCACTGTCAGCTGATCACTGGCTTCGCACACACGGTGGGATGTGCTTCCGGCACGCGGCCAGTGGCACTAAGTGCCCACCTCCCATAAACAAAGCAAGCTGGCTACTGGTCATTTTATGGTCTACACATGGCCCTGGAAATCTATGACAGCGTGGCGTGGTCAGCCCCATCTGAGATGACTTGGGGGAACTAAGCACAGCGGGAACCTTCCCGTAGCAGGTTAATGGATCAATCTATTTATTTCAAATTTGTTCTTTTCAAGTTGAAAAACCACTAAAGACCTTCCGAGCAATTGGCTCAATAACCATGAGGCGAGGCAGTCAGGCTGGACCTGTCGATCTTGGCCCTTGTCTGTCATTTATGGCTCCTGGGTCAGTGCTGCTGGCTCAGTGCCGCCAAGATGCAGAGCTCCGATGTGCCTCCCAGGAGTCTGTGCGTCGATGAGGCTCTCAGACTTCCTGACGTTCAAAGGCATCACTGGGCTTCACTTTTCCTTAAATACAATCCTGAAGTTAAGAAACAGCTCAAACAGCCAATACTAACGGATTCCATTTAAACAACAAAACCGGGGCCGCTCCCACTTGTCAGGAAGCTCAACTTTCTCCTAAAAATATGTCACTGATTTTCGTCCCCCTCCTCCCTGCCCCCACCTGGGAAGTCTCTTCTCACGTTAGTATCTTTCAAACGGTGAGGCTGCAGTGAGAGCACAGACAGCGGTGACAGTCAGAGACACAGGAGCCCCGGTGCTTCTCGGATCCGCGTTGCAGCGCGGCTCTGACCCCCGAGAGTAGGAGCACGCGCTGTTAACGGGCCCTGACTCAAGATTTCAACACCAGGCGGAGGAGGTTTTATTCTTGCTGATTTCAGGTCACACGCAATAAGGTTAAAAACTCAGTGTTGTCCCTAATATAAGGAAGAACAAGTTTAAACACTCTTAGGACTCTTTGTTCTTTCAGCACACTTCTAATATATGTGTATATATTTTTTTATATTTATTTATTTTGGGGAGAGAGAGAGGAAGACAGAGGGAGACAGAGAGTCCCAAGCAGGCTCCATGCTGTCAGGGCAAAGCCCAATATGGGACTCGATCTCACGATTGAGATCATGACCTGAGCCCAAATCAAAAGTTGGCTGCTGAACCACAAGGGCCACGCAGGAGCCCCGCACACTCCCCATAAGATGGCTGAAAGCATGAACTTGGGAGTCTCTCTGTCAGTCACCATGTTGGGGCTGGGCAACACGGCACAGCAGTGCCCAGACTCTGGACCCTGACTGCCCAAGTTTCAATCTTCACTCTGACACTCACGAGCTATGCGACCTTGGCCAAGTCACTTCACCTCTCTGTGCCTCAGCTTCGTCACCTATAAAAGACACCCAACACAGCAGTCCCCCTTATCTGCGGTCTGTCAGCCACGGTCAACTGTGATCCGGATGCAGACGATCCTCCTCCTGACGTAGCGTCAGGAGGTCAGTGGTAGCCTAACGCGACGTCACCGTGCCCGCGTCCCTCACCTCACTGCCCCTCATCACACGGGCATCTCATCATCTCCCGTCATCACGAGAAGGGGGATACAGTATAGTATTTGGAAAGAAATCACATTTACCTGATACATTTACTACAATACATTGTTATAGTTGTTCCATTTTATCATTAGCCATTGTTGTTAATCTTCTACTGTGCCTAATTTATAAATTAAACTCTATCACAGGTATGTACGAGTAGGAAAAAGCAGAGCCGATACGGGGTTCGGTACCACCCATGGCTTCCGGCACCCCCTGGGGGTCTTGGGACATCTCCCCCACGGACAACAGGGGACTACAGCAGTACCAACCTCATGGGCACCTGTAAGGACTAAATGGCTTCCAAAAGGCGCACAGGGGACTCAGGACGGAGCACAGCACCTAGTAAGTACTATCTGCCTGCTCCCCAGAACCCTTCTTCACTAGCTGTGCAGGACTGTCTCATGCTCTCTGATCTCAGTTTCCTCCTCTGTAAAACAGGAAGAAGACTTATACTTTCCTCACCACCGGGCTGAGTAGCACCGTATGAGATGCGCTTGGCACAGGGCACGTGTGCGCTCGACGGGCGGCGCAGCAGCGATCAATCATCAGGATTCTATCAGCAACGGGGTGCTTTCTCACATTGTTCTCTACCACGCACGGGAATCTCTGGGCTTGAACAAACAATATGCCGCAAGCTTATGCAAAACACAACCCAGGGCCATTCCAATTTGTGAGTGTTAATTCAAAAACATCAGAAATGACAGTACTATTTTGAGAGCGGTGCTTCAGCAAGAAATCTCCCTTAACTGTACCCCCATGACACCACCACCGGGAACCAATAAAAATGCTCAATGGCCACTTGTAAATGGGTAGTTGTAAAATTAAACTCAAGTGTATGGCTGTTGAAGGTATTACTTCTGCTTTTGCTTCATCAGGTTGCATTAACAGCAGACATTCCAACTCAGAAAACACACTTGTACTTAGGGGTTAGAGTCAGTCCTGAGCTAACAGAATGGTGACGCTTATAAGCTTTTTCCTTTTTTTTTTTTTGTTGGGGGTGGCACCTGGGTGGCTTAGTCGGTTAAGCCTCCAACTTCGGCTCAGCTCATGATCTCACAGTTTGTGAGTCTGAGCCCCGCGTTGGGCTCTGCTGACAGCTCAGAGCCTGGAGCCTGCTTCTGTGTCTCCCCTCTCTCTGCCCCTCCCCTGCTCATGCTCTGTCTCTCTCTGTCTCTCAATAATAAATAAAAATGTTTAGAATTCTTCTTTTTTAATGTCCATTTATTTATTCTGAGAAAGAGAAAACACATGTGCCTGTGTGAGCAGGGGCGAGGCAGAGAGAGAGGGAGGGAGAGAATCCCAAGCAGGTTCCATGTGCTCAGCACAGAGCCTGACTCAGGGCTCAATTGAGAACATGACCTGAGCTGAAAACCAGAGTTGGATGCTCAACCCACTGAACTGCCCGGGCGCCCCACTGCTTACAAGAATTCTAGCTCGTATCCATACGTTACTGATGGAAGGGAACGCAGCGGCTGGAAGCAGTGGCCCCAAGGCCGTGTAACCGTGAAGGGGCGGGGGGTGGGCGGGGGGAGGGCAGGAGTCTTGCTTTGCTCTTGGCTCCAAGTCCGTCTTCCCTCCTGCCATGTTACGGGCTCCAGTAGAGACACTCTACTTGTGAAGTTGGAGTTTACACTCTTAGGTGACGGTTACCCTTCTGTTTTTAGCCACAGTCCCGTGTGTGTGCACATACACACACTGCAAGGAGAGACTCCACAGCAGAAAGGCGGAGACCTAGACATTAGTCCTCTCTGCTGAGACGGGTAAGCCTGCCTTTAAAATGTTTTGAGGGGCGCCTGGCGGGCTCAGTCGGTTGAGCATCCAGCTTCAGCTCAGCTCATGATCTCACGGTTCGTGGGTTCGAGACCCGCATGGGGCTCTGTGCTGACAGCTAGCTCGGAGCCTGGAGCCTGTCTTTGGATTCTGTGCCTCCCTCTCTCTCTGCCCCTTTCCTGCTCACGCTCACTCTCTGTCTCTCAAAAATAAAAAACCATTAAAAATTTTTAAAAATTTTCTGATATTTAATTTAGTGAATACTTTATTCCTATTCTAATATCTTAAATGGAACTAATTCTTCTTGCTTTTTTTTAAGCTTATATGCCCTCAAAACATTTTAGAAACAGATTTTTCTTTTACTTGTTTCTCAGAGGAATCTAAGTCATGGTAAAAAGGGTAGAACTTCTGGGAAAACGTTCACAATTTCTGGGCTGGCCAGGGAGGGACAGGGTCCTCTGTCCCCATGACTTATCATCTACTGTTACAGGCCACCACTATTCCAGCCCAGTGGGGACTCAGGAGCAAGGGAGAGGTCCCCGACATGTGACGAGAGAATGAAGAGAAGCGTCTGCCCAGGTGGCACGGCGCCCGGGCACACAGCTGCAGGGGTGAGGCGGCAGCACGTGCAGGTGGTCAGGGGGGCTCGGAGGCGACAGTGAATTTAATGAGCCATGATGATTGTGGAATCTCTCAAAATCTCCTGAAAACTAGACCGAACAACTAGAGTAGTGAGAGATGGATGAAATCCTCAGTAAACCTGATTTAAAAAAATCTCCGCGAGCCACAAAACACGAATGGGTAGGGCCGCCAGGGTGGTGGGATGGGAGGAGGGACAAATGAGTGGCAGGAGGGTCACAGAGCCTCCAAGGCACCAGGAAGTACCCTCCTCCAAAGAGAGGGGCCCCAGCGCGCGGGAGCCGTACAGCACGTCCGGGAACAGGGGGCACGCTGAGTGCGAGCGTCCTCTCAGGGTCTGTGTGTGTGTGTGTGGGGGGGGGGGGGGACGCACGCCTGGGCCGGGGCTCACTGAGGGCTGCGGGGGGCCAGCCCGCGCTGCCTGGGCCCAGAGCCATCCAGCAACACTCCACTCACACAGGCAGCCCCTCCTCCTGAGGGCGTGTGCTGGGAGCAGCAATCAGACAGGGCAGAGCGGGAGGCCCCGAAAGATGGGGGGTGGGGGGCTTCCGGAGCAGGTGCAGAGGAGCAAACTCAGCCCCTGAAGGCTGGGGCGCCTGGCACCCTTAATGCCCAGGAGGCATGGGGCTCTGAGAAGCAGGCCAGTGGCTTCCGTGAGCTGGGCAGGCCACCCGGCCACTGTGCGCCGTGCCCAGGCCTGCCCACCCCAGGACGGGCCAGGCATCCGACACACGGGGACACACCAGGGAGGATCTCGCCCTGCTCAGCAGAGTACGAGGAAAGAAGGTGCAAATGAACAGACGAACGGGCCACACCGTGTAAAGTGACTGCGAGCAGAGAGCGAACTGGCTGGAAGAGCAGCGCGGGTCAGAAACCGTCTCAGGAGGGAGCCGCCGACAGCAGGGGCGTGCGCAGTGAGGGCTGAGAGCTCGGCAACGGAGAGAGAGAAAGCTCTGGAAGTAAAGACCAAACTAAAAGAAACATAAGGGCGGACACCCCAGGAAGCACAGAAGAGACACGGAGGGGCGGGGGCACACAACTCCGCTGCATCACATGCAGTCTGGATCCTGGTACAAAACGCGCCACCTGTAAAAGGACATTTGCAACGCGAGCGGGGAGCCGTGAACATAGACCGGGTGGACGATACGAGGGAACCACTGTTACTTCCGGGAGGTGTGGTAATGACATGTGACTGTAGCAGTGGACGCCCTTGTGTCGCAGGAACAAGTGACGGAGGAAAATGACAGGATGTGGGGTTTGCTCTAAAACAGCCCAGCAGGTGGGGTGCTCGGCCGGCTCAGCCGATGGGGCGTGCCGCTCCTGATCTCAGAGTTTTGAGTTTGAGCCCCGTGTTGGGTGTAGAGAGTGCTCAAAAAAACCCTACGGCAGTAACAGGAACAACGGAAACACACACACAGAGAAGAAAGAATATGGAAAATAGGTCCAAATGACAATGATTTAGGATGTAGGTGACCGTCCCACGGGAGTTCATTCCACCATTCCCTTCTTCTGTGCGTGTTCAAAACCTGAGCGAAGGGGGTGGGGGGTGGCTACACAGGAAGGGGGCGATGGGGGGCACCACAGGCAGAAGGGACGGTGCTGAGGCAGAGGCGGAACAAGCCTGGAGATTCCAGGAGTAGGGGTGAGCCCACGGTTAGAACAGGGGGGTCGAGGGAAGCGGGAGGCGACGGAGCTGTGGTGCCGGCAGGGGCCAGATCGCGGAGGGCTCTGTGGACCACTAGAAGGAGTCTGGAATTTTCTCTGAGTGTGATGGGAAGGCCCTGGAGGGTTTGACTGTGAGGGATACAACTAAATGGACATGGCAGAACGCCTGGTCTGGGTGCAGGGAGACCACGGTGAGGGGTCTGCAGGACGCCAGGTGTCAGAGGACGGCACACGACGGGTGCTGCGGAGAAGGCTGGGGCGGGAGGTGGGGCTGACGGACTAGACCGGCGGGCAGGGAGGAGAGGGGAGGCACAGCGATGCTGACGCCCGGGCTCTGGGGTGTTGGGCTTGTCATAACTGTCTGCCTGCTCGCGACGGTCCCCCCAGAAACGTGAAGAAAACTTCGCATTCTCTATGGTTAGCTCTAAAAGGCCCTCTGGGCAAAGGAGCCTCTATCTGTAAAAGGAAAGCTGGCGCGCGCTGCCAGATTTAAATCACCATCAGAAGTCCGACTGACACGGACGGGGGCCGAGGCCGCTCCTCTCTCAGATAACAAACCATAAAGGCTGCAGGTAACTCAGAGATTTTACTGCAAAACCAACTGAACGCTCTCACCTAAAGCAAACGCAAAAGCAAAAAAACCCTCCATGTTGGCAATTGCGGTCTCCTTTCCACCCCTCTTAGCTCTAGGACAGATTTCTTCTAATTGGATTTCTTCCATCACGAACCTAAAGATTTCAAATAGGAGAGGTCTGAAGCAATGAATATTTATTTCAGAGGCTTCTGGAGAATGAATACTAAGATGATCTGTCCCTGCTCCCGACATGGGAAGTGAGGGTGAATTTCATATTCCAATTTCCAACTGAAGCAAGCCCTCGATACAAAATGTCTTTAGATTTATCGGGAAATGGCACCATTGGCCGTCATTTTGCTGTTTTTCCTCTATCAAATGCTGGTTTCAGAGATGTTGCACTGTAAACAGAGAAAGAGTCAAGGAGATACCCTAGTTGGGGGACAAAGCACGGAAGTAGCCCCAAGGCACCAAAGAACAAACGTTACCTCCAGGAATGAATTCCTCCAAAGCCAGATCCTCCTCCCGAGAGCACGAGAGCACGGAAGTCCAAGGCGCTAGGCCCTCCTAACCGCTGGGGTGAGCACAGCGCTGGGCCTTGCGGACAAGGGGGCTTGGTAAATATCAGCTGAATGAATGCATGCATGAATGAATGATATCTTTGACTCCAACTGTCCTTCTGCCCTGAGCTCCCCAAGTCCCTGGGCAGAACGAAGAGAGACTCAAGTACGGGCAGTGCTCCCGTGTATACAAGGCCCGGAAGACCGGAGGGAACATCCACAGAAGAGCCACTACATACGCGACAAGAGCGAGACCCTGGACACCACCATGGTGTGCTCCGTCAGCCCTGTCCGGAAAACCAGGGACAAATCAGGCACCAGCCTCCCAAGGGTTCTGGAGAAGCAGATTAACTAAGTCTTAGAAAGCCTTTTAGGAGGAAGGTGTAGGAAATGGGTCACCTCCCTGCCCCTGAGGGAGCAAAGAGGCCCTGCGGGCACCCAGGTTAAGGCTTAAGAGAGCAAGCAAGTGGGCCGCAGGTCGTACGTTTCCCCCAGACACCTATGGGGAAGAGAAAGCAGATGGAGCGCCTGGGCGGCTCAGTCGGTTAAGCATCCAATTGGCTAAAGCGTCGGACTTTGGCTCAGGTCATGATCTTGCGGTTCGTGAGTTCAAGCCCCACATCGGGTTCGCTGCTGTCTATCAGCACAGAGCCTGCTTTGGATTCTCTGTCCCCCCCATCTGCCCCTCCTCTACTGCATTCTCCCCAAGAAAAATAAGTATTGGGAAACAAAAGGAAAAGAAAAAGTAAGCAGCTGCCCTATCCCAAATAAAAAGTGGGCACATTGAGAACACCTACTTCCTTTGTTTAAAGCATTTAAAACTTACAAAAGTAAGCCTAAGTATGTACACAGGGAGGAAGATAAGAAATATTCGAACATCATCATTAATCTAGTATCTCCCTTTTAAGGATTTTTTTTTAAACTTTTTAGTGTTTATTTACTTTGAGAGAGACCGACTGCAAGCGGAGGAGGGGCAGAGAGAGAGGCAGACACAGAATCCGAAGCAGGCTCCAGGCTCCGAGCTGTCAGCACAGAGCCCGATGCGGGGCTCGAATTCAGGAACTGTGAGATCATGACCTGAGCCAAACTCGGATGCTTAACTGACTGAGCCCCCCAGGGGCCCCTCCCTTTTAAGGAATTTTAAGGGCATCACACCTTAATACAATCAATCACCAAACATGTAGAAATAAACTTCATTGCTTTAAAAAAAAAAAAAAGATGGTATTTCCAGAACTGATTATGTGCTTTGCCACTGAAACGCAAAGAAAGTAACTACCATTGCAGAACTTGTAAACAACTCAATACAGCAATAAACCGTCAAACACTCAGATGTTCAGAGCAAGAAGATCTCGAACATGAATCACAAACCGTCTGCCTGCTGCCAATTTCTATCTGGAAAATTTCTAAATTCTACCAGGATACTTGCTTCGGGAGTTATCCGTCCTTCCCTCTTCCCTCCTTGGGAATCAAACCCCGACTATGACAGACATCACCCTCGGAAGGTGGCCGAAGGTGGCCCCACACCCACGTGAGAGTAACCCCGGGCCCTTGGCCATGACTAGGACACCAGCGGCCTGTGGGGACTCTGCTGCGCGGCTGCGGGGGAAGGCTTCTTTCCCTCTTTCACACCAGGGGGCTCCAGAAGATGAGCCGCACCCACATCCCGGCCCTGCCATGTCACAGCGGGATGGGTGCAGCCACCTTGTAACCGCTGAGGGCCAGGGCCACTGTGTTGGGGACGGCAGTCTGGAAAGATGGTATCCACAAGCTACTGAATTACCACATTTCACGGGAGTCCAAGATACATTTCCCCCCACATTTAATCATCTTTGAAATAAAATCCGATGTGTTTTGTAATCGACAGCACATCAGAGTTTAACTGATAGATTCTTCTTTCTTAGTGGAATGAAGAGTAAGGATCCAGCTCGCAGTTAGAGACATCTTAGATTTGATTAAATACAGTGCAATCTAAGTCCATCCTCCAGGGCGACCCCCCCTTGGAACTTCCTGTGTAACAAACTGACTTATTAGAGGGAAACTGCGCCTGCTCAAGTTACACTAGGGCTGCTGATTCCTGGGAAGGAAGGGAACTGACGTACAGGTGAGGAAACGACCCGGGGTCCATGTCATCCTGAGCCCACTTCCTGATTCCCAGTCCTTCCCACCAGGACTACTACTAAGGCTGAGATCTTAATGACCCTGGACATTCGGGACGCGTGATTCTACCTTACGACGAAGACAGGGGTTTTTAGTGCCAAGGGCCGGTGGAGACTGCCCAGCTTAATCCTCCCAATAAGTGAGAAACTGCAGGCCAGAGAGAAGTGACCCGCCTCCAAGGGCAGAGCCAGGAGCGGCGGAGCTCGGAACAGAATCCGGGAGTCCAGACTGTGTGGTCCGGGCTACCTGGTGCCGCCTCGCCCCGGGGCTCCTCTGCCCGGCTGCCCAGAAGCGCAGCAAAGGACAGAAGACTGGGTCAACAGAGGGTTACACTCAAGCGACATCCTACTGCCCAGGCTCCTCCCCCTCCGGTATCGCTGCCCTGGGCGCTCTCCCGCCCTCTCCGAGGTGCCCGGGCGGCGTCCTCCGCATCTCCCTTCCGCAGCTGCTGCACGTGTGACTGCGTCCTCTGCACCAGTTTTCTAGATCTCTCCTCCATTTCTCATCAAGTCAGGGGCCAGCAAAGCCAAGAGGCGCCAGGGAGACCCGTGTGATTCGGGTGTGAACAGCCCGGGTGGGGGTGGGCGGTCGGCGTGCTGGGTTCCGGGCTGAACTCTCGGTTTTCACACTGACCTTTAAGCCAATGTAAAACACCAGAAAAAGGACCTTAATTACTTTGCAGTCACTTGTAAAACTTGTTTTGGTTACTGTTATTTATTTTTTATCCTTTAAATATGTGATTTGGAGAACGTCTGCTGAATACTTAAGTATGTTTTTATAATATCCTGGAGCCAATACTTTTTAAGGGGAATCTACCTCCAATTCTACCACCAAATGAATGGCAGCCCTGCATCACACCCTTATGATGAGAAGTTCGGCTAGTTTTCAGTACAGTACGCGGTCATCCTTCTGTGTCACAAAGGCGTGTAGGAACCTGGTCGGTGGGCTACCCAGACCCGGCACTCTTCCCTTAATCTCACCGGCCAGCCCACTCTTACCAACACCTCCAGCAGACAGCGGGCAGAAGCAAAGGCGGGTGTCTGCCACAGGCTAGGACACCAAGGAGGGACCTGCCAGAGGAGAAAGGTCTAAGACCAAAGGCGACAGAGAAGCACAGTTTGAGAAGAATCTTCAATTCTGATCTAGTTTCTGCCTCTGAAAAACGCTTGATAAAATTTAAGCAAATGGCATCTCTCTGGGTTTCAGTTTTCTAGCTCAAAAAAAAAAGAAAGCACGGTGGCCCAGACCCACTCATCCTGCTAACCACCGCGTGCCAGGTGCTGTGCTGTCGTGGGTGCGGAGGAGCAGGGTGGACGGAATACAGTCCCGGCCCCCAGAGGGGCAGCCTGAAGGGGCAGAGAGACCCCTAAGCTTCCCACCCAACAAATGCAAGGGATTAGGAGGCTACAGGTATCATTAGGATCCATTGCCTGCAAGGAATAAGACTCCAATAAAACCGGATTGAGGAAAACGGGGACTCCATTGGCAGGACACCCAATGTCTCTCTCAGACCCAAATAACAGGAAAGGTGCCAGCAGCTTAAGGGACAGAGCCTAGGAAATGAGGGGGGTGGGGGTCTGGGCAGTGCCCGTCTGTCTCTCACAGGGCTAGCTTTATCTGAGCCTCTGGCGACTTGGTGGCCAAGAGCCATTCCACACCACAGGGCATGTGGGGAAGGCTGCGGGCCGCCGCGCAGACGGGTCCTCCGAGAAGGCAGAGGTGGGGGCAGAGGAAACACCCAGGAGAGGCCATGATGGTCTGACCGGGAGAGAGAAGTTCCAGAGTTATAGCACAACTAAGGGTTAAAAGAGACGTCAGACCTCCACGGGCCCACCGCCTCACAGTTAGAGGGGGACTGAAGTCAGGTGAGCCTGAGCTCACACGGCCAGACTGAAGCCCGGGAGGGCCCGGCCTCTTGTGTCTCACTCTGTCCCGGAATCTAACCACGCTCGAGCTCTAAAATGTTCTCAGGCTAGAGATTCAATTATCCTCTCCATTATCCTGATCAGTTGATGATAAGTTATGCTCTTAAAATCAAAGGCCAAGGGAAAAAAAGAGGAAAATGAGAACAGATGCCGGGCAGCAGGTGCATCAGGTTACTGTGTTCCCGAGGTGAGCGGAAGGACTCTTCCCAGGTTCCCAAGTGCCCGTCCTGCAGGCAGGGTGAACAAATGCTGTCGCCAATCCGACCGTCCGGTACCGCTGGCCTGGTTGGTGAGTCCACCCCAACCCCGGCGGAAGCACGGGCGTCTAGGAAAGTGAGCGAAGGAGCAGCTTCAAAGTCCTTTTCTTCTGTGACACACTACACTTCTGACCAATTTGCCTCAGCGCTTGCTTGTAAAAAACCTGTCAACATACACTATTTACAGTGATTATGGAAATGGCTGCCCGAGACATACAACCAGATAACAAACGAGCACAGCAGTGAACAGGCAGGTCGCACGCCTGATCTGCAACCCTATTATCTAATCAGGAAAGGCCGGAAAACACATCATTACGCTTTAAGAACGCTGTGATTAGGAGAGCGGCCTTCCCCATCTCTGCTCTCCCGGACCCTGATCACAACACGGTTCCTTGGGGCCCCACGTGCAGGGGCCCCGTCTGACCGGGAGCAGCAGTAATTGGGAGCCTGGTAGCAGCGGCACCACTTTGATGTCCCTTACAAGCAGAATCCGAGCGGAATCCTGGACGGCCAGGCCGGCCAGTCAGCAGGGCTGGCCCTTAGGCCGCTCGCCATTCTGGCCATGGGTTCTGGGACGTATCCACCCGGGCCCCTGCCCCGGCTGGGGTCTCCGCTCTGGGACTCCCACGGGGTGGTCCTAGGTGATTGCTAAGGGTGTTGCAGTTCCTTGAAAACAAGGGTTAGGGCAACCGGATTTACCCAACGCAGCTCCCGGCCCCCCAGGATCTCCGAGTGGTGGGGACCAGGATGCTCTGTTGGCTCCCCTCCCCCCGAGAGCTGTGTCCTGATCCCTCCTGGGAAGGTTCCGGAACCTACTGCACCCATGCTGTGGATCCATGGACAGGACCATGTATGACATCTCAAAAATGAGTGCTCCTAACCAAAAAATTAAAAACTTAATTTGAAAATACCTAGAAAGTGAGTTGGTTCCTGCTGAAGGGTGCCAGAGGACCAACCCGGTTTTGAAAAGCTTCTTCCCTTTATTTAAAGGGAGGAAAAAAAATCAAGCATTTACTCTGCCCATCCTATTGGATAATCAGATAGTTGACAAGGGGGACGTTTCTCTTTAGAGAAGCATCAGATGAACAAAGAATGACAGCACCACTACGTCACCACCCCACACCCCGACGGACCCGACTCTGACTGCCAACATCACCAGGAAGAGGGGCACGGAGACTTCCGGCGCCTCCTGGGAGAAGACGTTTCCATCGATGAGCGCTCTGGCGGAAACAGACAAGCAGGGGAAAACGACTCTGACCAACCTTCAGAGTCCAACACTCCGGCCACCAGTTTCCAGAACCCAAGGGGACAGAGACACACGTTCAACAACACCAGGGGACGCCGGCAGCAAAACCCACGCGATGGAAACCTCTGAAGGACAAACGACCCGGCCTCTTCAAAGCGGCAACAAAACCGTGCGCGCCCGAGGAGGGGGACAGGGGGAAGGAGAGAGAGAGAGAGAGGAAGAGGGAGGAGGGAAGGAGGGAAAGTGGAAGAGAAAAAAAATGCGGGGGGAGAACTTACAGAATAAAAGAGACACAAAAGGCACATTAACCAATCACAAGACGTGGACTTTTTAGGATCCCAATGAAAACAAACATTAAAACCCAAAAGCGAACAAGCACCTCTGCCCCGTGAGACAAGCAGGATGGAAGAACTGACGGGACACCCGAAGGGACGGAACTGTCGTTAGTTTCATTTTAAGTGAGACCCCAGGGTCAGGGTCAGGGACTTCATACTTCACACATCTCTGTATCCTGAGATACAGCCTGAAATGCTTCTGGACAAAATGACGGGACTTCGATTTGCTTCAAAACAAGGCAGAGGCTGGTGGCTGCGGGGTGCACAGCGGGTTCATCACGATATTCACCGGCTTCTGCTTCTGTGTATTTTCAACGAAAATGTTTAAAAAGCAAAACATTTAAAAGAACCGCTGGGGATGAACAGGCAGGACATCTATTCTGATTCGTGTCACGACACGGAGAGGGCACTGGTGCAAACTAGAGACCCTGGGGGGCACGCATGTGCCAGTGCGGGTCCCTCCCCCGTAGCAAAGGCACGTGGTCCGCTGGGGGAGGCTGTGCACGTGTGGACACAGAGCGGACGTGGGGACTCTGCACCTGTCCCCGTTTTGCTGTGAACCTAAAACTGCTCTAAAAAATAAGTTTATTATGTTAAAAAAAAGAGGGGGGGAGAAGAAGAGCAGACTGTCCCGTGCGCGGCGGCACCTCCCCACGGCACAGAACTTGGTGCCGCACTGCACGGGGGTTCAGACGGGCTGGGACCCAGGCCTGCTCTTCAAAACCACCACAGGCCCGGGTGACCCGCCTCAAAGGGGGCTTTCATTCAGTTTCAGTTTTAGAGCTTTCAGCAAGGACAATCTCCCTGCTGGTTTTAACATGGCCAGACCATCTCCATCCCTTTTCCCACAGCCCTTGCCTTTTTTATATGACAAAACCCTAAAAATGATGCAAAGAAGGTCCCTTGGCACACAAATTGAGTTACAGTTGTCAATGTCACATACACTGGCTGATCGAGCCACAGCTGCTGACAATCTGGTGCACAAGTCTGAACGGGGAGGTGACGTAGCAGAGACAAGGCTGTCACTCTGCATCACCTGCCCTGTTCTATCTGCGTCCGCCCTGGGCTGGGGGAGCCCTGCCAGCTGCGGCCGGGCGCTCTGGAGGCGGGGGGCGGGAGGCTCCAGACGGCGCACCCAGGCCGCACGCAGGCCCTACCACCTTCCATTCCGCCTCGTCATCTCAAAGGCCAACATCGGGCCGGCCGATTAATTAAGACAGATGATATCCCGACTACCTTTGCGGGCTCCTGTTTTGTGCCCATGAGGAAATCTCACCTATCAGTGTTTGTCTTTCTTTCTGTATTAGCAGCATCTGATACGTATGACCAGATACGTAGCTTCTCCAAGTTACATTACTTACTTGCTACTGGCTATTTTTTAAATCCCTGACTTTATTCCTGAAAGAAGATCACTCAGGGAGCCCGGGCTCGGTGCTCCCTGCACTGTGCCTGGCACACGGGAGGTGCTCCACGAAGGAACGAACGGAGCTCCCAACTGAACTTAACGCCCCGTTTTGGAAACAGAGGCCATGTGCCACCCCTGTGGACGTACGTCTGCTCAGTGGCGGAGCCACCTGCCCTGGAATATTCCTTACCTTGGACGAGGGTTCTTTCCACCAGGCAATGCTACCTCCTTACAGAGTAGCCCTTGGTACCAGTAGGAAAGACGGATGGATGGTTAGATACTTAATAAAACCCACCCACAGGGTTCTAGAGAATCTCTTTTTGTTTTTTTCTCAAAACTTTAAGCTACTCGGTCTGCCCAAACTGACATTTCCACTCTTCGTGTAAAACATGATAAAAGTACATGAGTCTCCAATTCCAAATCTCAGCTCAAATTGTAACTTCTTCTTCTAACGGTTATTGGTCTGCAAGCTGACAGAACTACAAATATATGCCAGAAAGTCGCTGCTTCTTGGGGAGGGGGGTAGGGGACACAGGGCTATGCGCACACACAAGGACACGTATATATACAAGCCCACAACGTGAAAACGGCCTTTAAGAGGGGAGGTGAGTGGAGGGGAGAGGAGACCGAGTGAGCTGCCACTTCACGAGAGCAGCAGCTCTAAGCGCTAAACAAACTGCTTTAGAAAGGAACCAGCCGTCCGGTTCATCAAATATCAAATGCCGGACGAGGCAAAAATGTCCTCTCGTTCACAGCGCGCCTGATCGTGACCCGAACACATGGACTACAGCGATCAGCAAACGCTGCACCGATTAGGAGATTCCGGCGTTCAGGAGACCCGAAGACAGACAGGCCGCACCCGCTCACGCCCGCAGGAAGCGGTCTCGTGTCTGCACTTCGTCCTTCCATAAAACAAATGGGGCCTTAGGGCAAACAGGTAAGGGGTACAGAGTAATACATCACCTTTCACTTATCAGGAAGAACCCGACAGAAGACACTTAGGCTTCCCAATTAGTTCTTAAAAATGAGTGCACAATATTCCATCATTTTGTGCATTCTGCTCTTCTTGGAAACGATCTCTTTAAAATGGGTTTTGACTGTTTGGCGGAGAAGCTGCATAGAAACATTAGCCTGCATGGTCCCATTTAAGAAGGGGGAAAAGGCACATAAATGTCGAGCTTTTTAACTACTTCACTGCTACGGCCTTCTTAGTTCCGTGAGTTCTGACACCTCTCAAAGTAGACAGCAGTCAGCAGAGATACAACGTAACTCCTTGTTAGTGGGAGAAACAGTTCAGTGGAGCAGATTAGGAAGTAAAACCCAAGAGGAAGAGTTTCAGTCACCCAAAAATTTTGACAGAATTTTTACAATTTAAAAGCAAGGATTAAACTGCAGGTTTTCACCAGAAATCCATGCAGCTTTATCAAGGGCTAAGGCTGGAGGAGGGTATCATTTCTTGAAGCAGCAGGGTTCCTAAGTGCAACAAAGAACACCAATGAGATTGTTACCAAATATATAAATGCAACTTCAGAGCTGCTGGCTAGGACTCACGTTTTGCAACTATACGCAACTTCATTTCACACCTTGTGTAAACATTTGCTCATTCACAGCAATTGTTGCAAGCTTTACAGGAGACAACTATTTCTCCTGGAAGAATGACAAGTCGCATGTTTCTGATTTTTGCACAGGGGACGGCCAACGACGTTTCCCCTCAGAACTGGCATACGACACGCATGAAGCTGCGTGGAGTGTGGGCCCAGGGGCTGAAATAAACTACAATGTCATCTCTGCTAATGAAGAAGTCAACACATACGAAAAGCACAGATGATCCAAAATTCCTCTCTCCCTCCCGTTTATTTTAAAACAGGGCCGTTGGTGCGACACAGTCCTCGCTGAGGCCGGCGCGGAGCTCTTCTTCATCAGCTATTACAAAGAGGAGGCCTCACTATTCCGAAAGGAATTACGGACCGGAGGGGGCTCGCGGGGGCGGCGGGAGGGGGCCCACGGGAGGCGCGGCCATCTGGGCGGCTGAAGCCCGTCTGCGCTCACAAGAGCAGGGAGGCGACAGCATCACAGAGAGATGCTGCAAAGTGAGGACTGAGGGAGGGCTCTGGTCAGCTGCGGGGGCCCAGAACCCGCTTCCTACCTCCCGACGGCAGCAAGGAGGGGATCCAGGAGAGGGGCACATTGTCAGGCAAGGAATCACCACCCCATCTCACAAAAACCGCCCTCAGATTTCCAACCAAACTTGACCACTGATTTGTTTCCTTCCCCCTTCATTTTGAAGCACCAGGGAAGGTGAGAAACGGGATTCCAATCAGGAGAAACAGTATCCGGGGAAAGGAGCCTTCCACACGGAGACCGACCCCCAGCCCACACACGGGCTGCATGAGTGTGGGCGCACCTGCCCTGCGTGGTACGAGCTTCCTCTGCTCCTTGCACAGTCCCCGCCCCGCCCGTGGTCCCCGTGGAACTCCTTCCGGTATTTATGCCCTTGTGCAGTCCCTCCCCTGGAGTCCAGGATGACCTTGTGACTTGCTTTAGCCGATAAACCGGGGCTGTACTTTCACGGAACTCACCCCAAGTCTCCTCTTGATGCGTCAAGAGCGGCACCCGTACAAGAAGGAACATTTTAAGTCGTGCGTGCAAAACCCGAAGGGTAAGAGTCAGGCCGTCAAGCAAACTTCTCACCCCCATCCTGCAAACTGTCTCCTCGCTAAGTAGGTGCCGCTAATTGCCCGGGAAGATCCTCCTTTTATTTCAGCAGTGGTTCTGATTTCAAAGGCTGCCTGGAATACTTTAGAAAATTGGCTTTGACTTTTGTGTGAGACAAATATATGGAAGTTTATTACTACATGAAACCTAGACTTGCCTTCCAGTCATTAACAATGAATATTTTTAGCATCTAAAACTGTGCATCTCAGACAGACATGTAAATATTTAGCACCATCCTTTTGAGACTGTTAAGCTTTCATTTCTAATCAGGCAGAGGTAGGCAAGTGTTTTCACTAATAGTCTAATTATGTCATATATTTTCATCCCACAAAATATTCCGCTTCTATATTTGAAATAATTGAATTCATTTGTGCTAATGTTCTAAACGGACAAGTGAATAATTGAAATGAGCACACACTGTACCCCTCAAAACAATTTATAAAACGGGAACCAATGTTTACATTATGCCAAGGCGAAACTGCCCACGATCGGTGGCTTGGCTCAAGGTCACACATCGGTTTAAGTCTCCCGTGTTGCTCCAGTGGGTTCACCCACACCGGAGCGGGGCCAGTGGTTGGGCCAGACCAAGTCCGCGCCCTCCGGCTTGGTGTTCCCGCCCAGGCCTGTCTTTACAGCCTTAGGGGAATGCTCCTCATTCTTCTGTGTTCCTCAGTCTGGAGACCTCATGGCTAACCCCCGCCAGGTCACATTTGCTCAAAAGTCCCCATATGGAGGCAAGACCCTCCCCCCGCAACTATTCTTTATAAAATGGGAACCTCCCCCTCCCCCCAGCTCTTCCTATCCTGCTTTGCTCTCTGCCCACGGCACTCATCACCTCTAACATTCTCGGTCTTCATTCCACTAGTCTTCCCCCCACCCTCTGCTCCAATGTAAGCAGCCCAAGGGCAGGGGCCGGTGCTCCGCTCACTGAAGCAGCGGAGCGTCTACAACATGGGTATTTGTTAAATTAGGAAAGATCCATCTGCCAGGCACTGCCCTAGACTGCCGCTGAGGCCGCAAACAAGACAAACAGGGTCTCTCCTTTCTGCACAGAAATTTGGGCCCCATAATTTTTTTTTAAAGGTAATACAGTGATAAAAAGAGGGAGGAGCACAACAAAGATAATCAAAGGGGGTGTGACAGAGCATGACTAGGGAGCTACTGCAGACTGGGTGGTCAGGGAGGGCCTCTCTGAGGAGGTGGCATTTCAGCTGCAAACTAGAACAGGGAGACAGCGGACTCCCAGCCGCGCTGATTGACGTTCTGTCCCCCGACCGGGTGAGGGTTCCTAAGAAGACTCACAATCCCCACCCCACGGCTCTGACTCTGTTTCTCCACAGACCTCCTGCCTTCCCCGGATCAGTCATTTATACCACGTGCCCCAAGTCAACTTCTCTAATAGGATCTCAAACCCAGTTTTTTCTTGGTTAGAAACACAGCATCTGTTTTTGTCCAATATCCTTTGAATGAAGTACGCAGTACGGTTTCGTTTTGGGCGACAATCTGAATCTTTTATTAGGAATTTATTCCACTGGGGTTCCTTGATAATACAACAGATAGTCTGAATCTATTAGTTTAGGTTTTCAGCTATTAATGCGCTGTCGGAGCTCTTGCTGTATGGGTGGGTGGTCTTTCTTGTTGTTGGGGGGAGGCTGCATTTTTTAAAAGTCCTTCTAGGGCTTTTCTCTCTAATTGTACATCGTGCACCTAAACCTCTATCTCCCAATGTTTAGACACCCTTCTGGCTCCCAAGTAAGATAAGAGAAGTTGCTTGCCCAAACTCAGTTCTATTTGCTCTGCGAATATTTTTTCGTTCCCGTGGTTATTAACATTGACCTTCTGATGTATTACTATCTCTGGCATCCTGTGGCCTGGACTATGAATCTTAAATGACCGATAGCTCTGCCGTCACTTACCAGGATGGATCCCTGGACTCACTGGATTTTGTCACCAAGTAGGCTCCTCTCCACCCCCCTCCCCTTTAATTAGGAACTCTGGCTTTCTGTGTGACCAAACCTGGCTGAACATGGATGTGCTGGGTCAAACCCCCACCCACACTTCAGGGGCCGCCCCGCGTCTCCTGCGCCGAATGTGCGCTGCAGGAAAACAAGGAGACGGGCTCCTGTGACCCTCCGTGAGGGCTCCCCCCGCCACCGGTTTTCAAAAAAGTTACTTTAACCGGTGCACCTTTTGCTGGTTTTAATCTTTTTTTCCTTTTTTTAAATTAGGTGTTTGAGGAGAGGCCTGTCACGGAGACAAAAATTTCAGAAAGTTTTTGGAATAGGGAATAAAGACATGGAGGTAAGAATGAGCAGCAAGTGTAGGAGTCAACCAGTCAGTCGCAAGTTTGACATGATGTGATGTGTCCCAAACTAGCACGGCACAGCATTTACTCAGCGGGGAAGGGGGCAGGCAGGGAGGGCCAGGCGGGGAGGGGCAGGAGGGAAAGGGCCAGGTGAGAAGGGGGCCAGGCAGGAAGGGGGAGGCGGGAAGGGGACCAGGCGGGAAGGGGGCAGGTGGGAAGGGGCAGGCAGGAGTTGGAGCTTCTTCAACAGCCACGTTAAACTCAGAGACCCTTCATGCTTCACCAGGTTCTGTCTTAAAGAAATCAGTTCCTCCCCCAAATATCACACCTGACAATGCATGAGATCAAAATGTTTTCCTGATGACATTAAATCAGTCTTCTAGGTATCTCAAAGGCATTCTATTTTCTTGCAAATTTACTCAATTTTCAATCCCCTCTTGCTTTCTGTTTACATTATCTCGAATGTCAGGAGGACAATATTTTGACACAACAGCAAGCAATTAAAATGCTATGGGCAGTCCTGAAGAATTGCAAGTGAAATTGGTCCTCTCGCTACCGGAACAAGTTCCAGAAACTTCATTAATCTAGATTCTACAGAGGCAGCAAGGGGAAGGCAGGTTACTAGGAATCAGGGCCCAGGGGATTAATTTGGGCTCCTGTCCGGTTGTGAGTCAGTGGCTGTCCTGCCCGCCCTCACCCTGGGGTTCCCAGTGACAAAGAGAGGTCCCACGCGGCAAAAAGCTGTTGTAAAAGGTCAGTTTGTGTCTATGAAGGCATAGACTGAATGAGTTGACTTTTAGGTTTACAATTTTAAAAACATATTAGCTAGGAAAGTTACGTTCGTAAATACAACAGCCCCAAGGTAAAACAAAATTACTATACTTAGAGGGTAAAATTATAAACTCTTTTTTCCTTTTTCCAAAGTGTCTCTAGCGTGAGGATTTCTCACTTTTTAATTTAAAAAAAGATGACAGTAAATGTTGAGAAAATACTCTGCTAGCCACTTTGCTCTGCTTGTCTACACAGGAATAGTTATTACTGTAGCAAATGTCGTCCGTGTGAGCTCTGCAAGCCCCGGTCAGAAGCGCGGGGAGAGGGCGCGGTGCCGGGTTCCCTCCTGTCCGTCACCTTAAACTTCACAACAGGCACAGGTGTCATCAGCCTTATTTTGTGGCTGAAGGAACCGAGGCCGAGGGCAATCATACACGTGGCTGGTGAAAACCAGAAAAGAACGCCTTTATAACACTTTGAAAATCCCTCATTAGTCAGCCTTCACTAATGCAGACCGAGCCTTCCCTTAGCAAAAAACCACGAAGCGAGGACACTTCTCCGGTTCGAATACTTTGCCTGGAACCTTCCCCCTCAGACAGCAGCAGGAGGCCAGGGTCTCCCCTGACCTCTCATCCCATCAAACTGTGTCCTAAGAGGCCTTGGCAGTGGGTCCGTGGCTGCCCACCACTGACATTGCCCCTCTGTAGGTAAGATGTAGATTCTTTTTTTTAATGTGTAATAGACACGTGAACTGTGCCACCGTAACCACTTCCCAGGGTGCAGTTCGGTGGCATGAAGTCCACTCACCGTGTCGAGCCGCCAGCGTCTTATTTTTAATTTCACTTTCTATTATGATGTGTTTGAGCAAATCCAGGAGTAGAGAGAACCGTCTCATGAACTCCCACGTCGGCCAGCCCCGGCAGTCACCCACACTATGCCGTCCCGTTTTCTTTCCCCGTCCCTTACATCAACATACTTTTCAAAAATTAAACCAGAATAACACAAATTCATCATCAGCTCACCCATCATCTCCGTCCGTGTGGTAGAGCTGGTTTTAACACCGCCACCAGGAAGCGACACATTCACCTGCAAAGTAACTGAACTGCCGCCAGGCGAGTTGACTCCCTGTGAGCCAGCTCCTCGCGTGGTCACGCTTCAGCGGCTCCCCTTCCCCTACCGGCCCGGCCCCACCTCGCACTCTCCTCCGGCCCGGCCACCCACACCCTCCCCGCACCCTCCCCGCACCCGCTCCGTTAAGGAAAGGCTCTGCCTCCTTCTGAGTCCCGGTCAGGGCTGCTACCAGCGCTTTCACAGGCACCTTATAATACACCCCTGCGGCTCATCTCCAACAACTCAGCGGTGCTCCAAGGAGTCAGCTCCTCTGGAACCTTCCTGCTCTGATGGCCATCTTCTGTTTTGTCCAGGGGCCTGCACCAGCACCCCCTCTTTCAGACCAACTCTGAGGGTCTTGACCTGGGGTCCTGAAACTGCATGCACTACTTACATGTTCCCGAGGTTATCCTCTCCGTGGGAAAGGGGCATCCCGGATGGCCACTATATGGAATCGTACCTAGCACACGGACTCCACAAATGTTTGCCGAGCACCCTGCTCGTGTTCCACAGGCAAGGAGCGTCTGTGATTCCAGAAAAAGGGTCAGGACCACGGGCTTGGTCCTTCTGGATCCAACCTCTGGTCACACAGCCTCTCTGGTCAGTGAACCAGCGCTGCTCCCAGAGGACGTTGGTGGTCCCTTGTTCACCCTGAGCGCCTTGCTTTGCAGGTCCCGCCCCAAGGCCCTCGGCTCTGGCCCCCACTAGGATTTGCATTAGAGCAGAGATCTGGCCAAAGCTTACTTTCAGAGGACTTCAGCTCACAGGAGTCTCATGGAGGACTGACTACACAAGCCATCAGGAACTGGTGGCCTCTACTCTGCTTCTGGACACAATTTCAACCTCCCATCGGCCTGCAAGTTCCTCACAGTCAAGGGCACCTAACACTGTATGCTAATCAGATACAGGGTGGGAAATCCATAAACATCTATGGTCAGTTCATGAATCAATGTCATGGCATTCCAGGGGCAGAGAGCAATGAGAAATTTGGAGGTGTGCTAAAGAACAAAGTAAGTCCCATCTTAAATCATAACCCAGAGGTACTAAGGGCCTGTTTTCCCTTCTGAGACAAGTTTTCCGTAACCACTTGTACCCAAATATCTGTGAGGTAGCCCTGCAAACAACAGATGCCTCTATGTTCAAGTACAGCTGCATTTCAAAGACTGCAGGTGCCATCAGAGGCCTAGGTCTGCACCTGTTGGGAGAGGACTACCCTCAGACAGCACCGCTCAGAACCTAGGTTTCAAAGTAGAGCTGACCTTCCCAGCCAGGAACCCAGCCAGGAACCCCTGAGAAAACAAGTCAAGAACATCCCTAGCTTCCTAGCTGTCACAGAAATCCAAAGCAGCCGATTTTCTAATTTAATATTAAGAACAATAAAAACACCTTTGATACTTCCCTCTGCTCATACCTCTCAAAGAGGAGTCAAATTTAGTAAGGGTAAGAGGTAAACGTGAGCTCTGTGCCTGATCTGGCCTCTCACAGAAAAAGCCTGGGTGTTCAGAACCTAACTTCCTGTTCTAAGGCACCACACTTAACATGTGAGTGTGTGTGTAATTCATATATATAATTAATAATATGTTAATTTTCAAAATTAAAATATAATAAAACATAACACAAAATATATAAAATGGAATTTAATTTTTCCTGGAGAGTCAGGAAGGAACTCATAGATTTTTCAGTGTCTTGGATTCATTAATTATTACTAACCAAGACATTTACCAAAATTGCCTGTTAGTAGAGCTTTTAGAAGTTCATTTGGTGACCTCTGTTATGACATTTTATTATCCTTCATCGACCAGTTTCCATGACATTATTTGGAAAGAAAACAATGTTCTCCTACACATATTTTGTGTGTGTGTGTGTGTGTGTGTGTGTGCGTGTGCGCGCGTGTGCACAGCAGAAAACATACATGCCAATAGGAAACGTAATTTCATCTGTTTAAACTGATGAAAAGAAAACAAAAAGGAAAAGAGAGAGGCCACGTTACTGTTTCCCCCACACTGACAGCGATCTTTTCACCTCGCAGGACCCGGACACGGAAGACCGCCGATGCGAACAGGAGTAGAAGTCTCTATAGCACGCTAATCTGCCAAGCCTGCCCCTCTTCGGTGCCCGCTCTGAAAAGGAACACGCATGTTCGTACCAAGGATGACACTGCAGAGCCCACCTCTACCACGGAGACCCTGCGTGCCCTCCCGGGGACCCCGCGGAACTCAGTGCCCACAACACTCCCTTCATGAGTCACACCACCGTCGCTGTACGTAACAACGGTCACAAGCGAGCAGCCGGCACTCACCAAGTGACCGCTACTGCCCGGTGAGGATCCCTAGTTGACCGAGGATAAAACCAGGGCTCGGTCACATGGCCCGAGGCCCGCAGAGAGTGAGCGGGAGACCCCGGCTTCAAACCCGGTCAACAGGAGAACCCGCTCTTTTACCTACTGCCTTGTTTTCATATACACTGTATTCTAAATCCCCAACTTGACTATAAATTTCTAAGAACAAGGGCTCTCTGTAGTCCTTACGTAAGTTTGCTGATAATAAATAACACAGTAGCTTAACATCAGTCAGTATTTAAAAAGAAAAAAAAAAAGGCAAAGCTTCTTGTTTGCAAACCCTGACTTACCACGTTGAAAGGTTATACAGGAAAGAAAAAAAGATTCATAGCGGGGGCCGGGGCTGGGGAGGAATTAAGGCAAGAGTAGTGTTCCGGGTCTTAGCCGCACGGTAAGTCTGACGGATGAGGAAGACTGCGGCAGCGATGGAGCCCGCCACTCAGAGCTCCCTCAGGAAGGCCTGCTGGCCCGCTGTGGGGGTGCAGTCAGCACATTCAAGGTCAGTGTCGGCCGCACAGACCCGCTTCTCTGCACTGGCACTCATTCTCCATCTGTTGAAAGAGGGGTGCATGGGGGCCAGGTACTAGACGGGAGTCCTGGCCGAGGTCTGGTTTATATGGTTCCAGTCCCTGGGCCTACAGACCCATCTGGTGGCACGTAATTGAGACCTCCATACCTGGCAGCTGCCACGGGCACCACGTGGGCCCCTGGTCCGTGGGGAAGGCCAAGTGGAGTCCGATGCTACGCTGGCCTGCCCCACTCCTACCCAAACACACAGCGCTGCATCGCGGGGCACTGGTAGAGGTAAGCACCATCCTGCAGGGCCCAGGGGAGCAGGGGTCGTGGTCTCATCCTCTGTTTAATTTGCCAGTCTGACCCCTGCAGAAACCAGGAGGGAGGACCCTGGAGGGAGACTGCAGGCCACGGAGGACTCCATCAGGAGGGTAGCCCTGACCTTGGCCACTGTGTCAAATGTACCACCTTTTCTAGAGCAGAATAGTACAGCCTCTGGTCACACAAAGCCACCGGTTCAGTGAATGCCTCCCCCCCCCATTCCAATCAAAAGAGGACCAGAAACAGTTGGTGTCCCGCGGAGCGCAGAACGGTGTACGCTGACAGCTCTGCCTCAGAGCAAACTTCTGCCTCCCGGTGTCCGGACGCCCCTCAGGTGACCGCAGTGATCCACGACCTCTGCGACGTGGTGATCAGGGCGGATGAGCACGAGGGGCCCGAGTCATCGGAGGCCTCGGTGAAACACGCGCTGTGTCCTCCACGTCCATAAAACGCACAGCAATCCAGGGCCAGGCGCGTGCCAGGCCACCTCGTTACTGGGAGGCAGGTTTCTCACACGCCCACACACCTGCTGGGGATGCTGGGAATGCGCAGCCCCGACCACTCTTCATCTGGAAAGTTTCTCAAGGTTGTGTTTGCAGCGAGCAGCCTTTAGGGATGAGGTGGTAGCTCCGGAAACGCAGACCAGGCTTGCGGACAGGCTTGCCGTGATGCAGCGGGCTCCCCAGGCTCCGAGCTCCCCACCGGGTGCAGGCATCCTCCCGGGCCCACCCGCATCGACCCCGCGGGAACGGGGTGCAGGGAACCAACAAGACCAGGAACCAACGAGACCCCACTGACTCAGACTACTCCTTCCACTGGGACTTCTGTTGGCATCCACGTAACTGTGGTAAGCTAACATGTTAGCTTACAAGGGGAGGGGAGAGATGGGGGGAACCTCAGACCTCGCACAGGTCTTTGTACCCGTCCAACGTAAAACTCGACGTCCTGCATGTCGCTCCCGTTACCACCAGGAAAGCAGCTCGGTGTCCGGAAGGCCTCTCTGGGTGCCGTTCTCAGGCTGAGCAGCCCCGCGACAAGCCATGCCCAGGACGGAGCGCAGGCAGAACCAGAGGCCTCAGACCCCAGGGCACCCACCAGGCTGGCCCGGGATCCCTCCCGTAGCTCGGACCTACGGCTGTGCGGGGGACCCCTGCGATCGCATGGAGGCGGCGGCAAAAGCCCAAGCCCGTTCTGAAGATGAGCCACCTCGGTGCGTGGGTACGAGCCAAGAACGCGAGGCAGCTCCGTCTCGGCCTCACTGAGAAAGGCGGTACAGACAGCGGGGAGGGAGGGAAAGGCCTCCCAACGGGAAGTGCCCCGGGGGGTGCAGCAAGTCCGACCTTGAGCGGAAGAACGAGGGGCGCAAAGTCCGAGGATGAACAGCCTCGCGGGTGGGCGTGGGTGCTCGGACTGTCGAGGGTCTAGAAGGAAAAGACTGGAAGGCTCTCATCTCCTGGGTGGCCAAGGCTCGGTCGGGCCCGCCTCCCAGCTGGCGCTGCCTCCCCCTCCGTCCTTCTAAATACACTGCACCCCTAATTCCATCTCGGCGTCTGCTTCCGGGAACCCTGACCCACGCCGGGGTGAAGACGAGGCACGACGGCCCCGTACGGCTCCGGGCGTGGGTTCTGGAGTCCCAGCGCCGAGGTCTGAACCCCAGGCTCACTACTTCCCAGGCGGGACACTGCGCAAGGTCTGGGGCACAGCGCCACCGCGGGGAGTGCCTGTGCCCCCGGAGGGAGGAGGGAACAGCTACGGAGCACCCCGTGTACCAGCCTTGCAGCCGGGACCAGGCCTGCGGCGTCCCCACCACCCCTTGCCATATACTTGACTCTGGTTGGTGATCTCTCATCTCCTTTCTTTGAACTCTGGGTCTATAAATCTGGGCTCGTTTGTATAACAGAAATCTCTGTTCCTACTGGCTGACAAAGTATTGCTTTTCTGCCAAAAAGCAGCGCTAACAGGGCAGAGCTCCAGGGCCATGAGGAGCGCTGAAGCAGAAAGCTGGAATTTCTAGCGCACGAAGGCTGAACCCGGCCCCCTCCACCTGCAGAACCAGAAGCGAAGGGCTGTGTGGCTTCTGGCAGGCTCGCAAGCAAGACTCAGCGAGAAAGCAGCGAAGTATTCCACGTGGGGAAATTTCAGAGAGGCAAGACGGGGGCGGCGGGTCTACGATTCCACCCAGAACCACCACCTTAAAAAAAAAAAAAAAAAGATGCAATTTTTTAATATCCTGATTGTTTTTCTCTCTCTCTCCCACCTCCCTATCACTCCTACCCACCATAAGTGGGAGGCAGTGGTAGCATATCAGGGGGAACAAAACAGTCAGGAGGTTCGGGTCCAGGCTCTGCTACTAACAAATCTCTGTGACTCCACGGCCTGAAGCGAAGTTTCCTTCACTCTGAGCTGAGGGCAGAAGGAGCTGTCCCCCACTCTTCCAGGTTTGGGGTTTCAGGACACTCTAGGCACATGCCTCAACCATACCAGGTTCCTCAGTGGGGATGACAATGCCACATGCTGTCTAAATGTCTGCGGGATGAAGCGCATTGAATTACTTGGTCTCAGGAGACCTTTGTTAAAACACAGCACCGAGAAATGGGGAGAGGGGAAGTGATCTGTAAGAACTGAACCCAGTTCCCCCACCAAACGTGTAAAGTCAAGTTCGGTGCCTGCCACGCATGGGGGCCGGGGGGCAGAGAGGGTGCGTTCTAATGAATGAGATGGGATTTTTGGTGAAAAGAAGGAAAAGGAATTTGGAGGCTTCTATTTTCTTATTTCAGTTATTTTATTTTATGTTTCCCAAGGTGCCCGAGCCCAAGTCCCAGTAAGTCTAACCCCTTGTGTGGGGAGTTGGGGCGGCTGCAGAGAGAGAAAGTCCCTGGAGCCAAGAGCCTTTTGGAAGAGTTCGGAGTGCCAGAGTGCCTCTGCCCGAGCCCCAGATGCGGCAGAGTCAGGGAGGCAGAGGCACATTAGAAGCTTCGACTCAGGAAGGCACAGGGCAGGGGAGGGGGGGATCCCAAAAGGCTGTCGGGTCCTATTTCCATGTGTCCACCACGATTAGAGACTGGGTCTTCTGCAGGTCTGATCTGTAGTTTGTTTTACTACAGAATTAAAAACAAGGTTTCCAGGGACACCTGGGGGGCTCTGTCGGTTGAGCGTCCAACTTCGACTCAGGTCATGCTCTCACAGTTTGTTGAGTTCGAGCCCGGTATCGGGCTCTGTGCTGACAGCTCAGAGCCTGGAGCCTGTTCAGATTCTGTGTCTCCTCTCTCTCTCTCTCTTTCCCCACCACTTGGTTCTATCTCTCAAAAATAAATAAACATTTGGAAAAAAACAAAAACAAAAACAAGGTTTCCAGGGAAGAAGATGAGACAGGGAGGGGAGAAGCAGTATCTGCCCAAGAAGCAGGGCTAGAGAAGGGGCATCTCGGGACCAGGCTCACAGCAGCATCCCCATCTGCCAGGTATGCCCGGCCCCCACAGAAGATGGCATGGAAAGGACGCTGTGGAACAAGCAGCCGCCTGGGCCCCAGCAAGCCCCC
The DNA here is from genome assembly GCF_006229205.1 of Suricata suricatta. Classification (NCBI taxonomy): domain Eukaryota; kingdom Metazoa; phylum Chordata; class Mammalia; order Carnivora; family Herpestidae; genus Suricata; species Suricata suricatta. The sequence goes on along the minus strand of NC_043712.1, from coordinate 4,030,326 downwards.
TTGCGAGCGGGGGACCGGCATCTGCTCACCCCTCTGGGCGGTGGGCTCCAGGAGAGCGGGCGGGAGAGCGCAGGGGCTGGGGAGGTCTCACTTAGCAGTTCCCACTTCTGTTTCCATCCCTTCCTTTCATCTCCTTTTAGGAGATACTGGGTAGTGGGCCTGTCATAGTCTGTTCTATTTAAGTCCATTTGTGAGGAATTTCAACCTTTCCAAGCCCACATCCTCCAGGGAGCCTTTCGGATCTCTCTAGGGTCAACTTCACAGCCTTCTTTTGGATCCTAATGGCCTCTTTCCTGGTCTTGCCTCCCCAGGACGCTCAAGGTTCCTTAAAGGAAGGTTTATTAATCTCTGAACATCCAGAACCTAGCAGTATGGACAAGAGGTTTTATTTGTTGAGCTTTAGAAATAAATAAGGGGCTCCTGGGTGGTTCCGTTGGTTGAGCCCAGTCAGTTAAGCATCCAACTTCGGCTCAGGTCATGATCTCAAGGTTCATGGATGCAAGCCCCACATCGGGCTCTGTGCTGACAGCTCAGAGCCTGGAGCCTGCTTCGGATTCTGTGTCTCCCTCTCTCTCTGCCCCTTTCCCACTCGAGCGCACTCTCTCTCTCAAAAATAAACATTAAATAATAAATAAATAAATAAATAAATAAATAAATAAATATAAAAGGCAGAGCAGACTGCAAATAAATACCAATTAAAGATGAAGAATAGCAAGAGTCTAGACCCCGGTGGCCGGAAGACAAGAACCGCTGCCAGAAAATCAAAGTAACTTCCTCAAAAGTACTTTCTCAGGCAGTAGGCCTGGACTTTGTTTCCTGCGCTTGACCGAAGGAGTCACACAGGCGTAACTGAGCATGTAAAAAGATGCTCACCATCCTTAGTCATTACAGCAATGCGTGTGGAAACCACAATGCGATGCCACTGCACACCTCTTAGAATGTCGAATGTTAGAAAGGCTGACGTGCCAAGTGCTGGGGAGGACTCGGAGCGACCCGAACTAGAATCACCTTGAAACACAATTTGGCGATTTCTTAGAGTCCTAAACATACACCTACCACATGGCCTAGATATTGTATTCTCAAGTGTTTACCCAGCAGAAATGAAAGTGTATGTCTATACAAGGATTTGTACATGAATATCTATTTGTAACAGTAAAAACATAAAAACAACCGAAATATCCAGCAACAGCTGAATGGATACACAAAGTGTGGTCATGTCCATTCAGTGGAAGGAAACACAGCAGTAGAAAGAAATGATCTGTGGATACATACAATACGGATGAATCTCAAAATAATAATGCTGAGTAAAAAAGTCACATTTTTAAAAATATCTATTGTTGGATTCCAATTTCTTTTAATTTTTTTAATCTTTATTTATTTTTGAGAGAGAGAGAGAGACACAGAGTATGAGCAGGGAGGGGTCAGAGAGAGGGGGAGACACAGAATCGGAAGCAGGCTCCGGGTTCTGTGCTGACAGCACAGAGCCTGACGTGGGGCTCAAACCCACGAACGTGAGATCGTGACCTGAGCCGAAGTCGGAAGTTTAACCGACTGAACCACCCAGGCGCCCCTGCAGTATTCCATTTCTATAAACTTCTAGAAAATGTAAGCTGATCTATAATGACAAAAAGCAGCCCAGGAGTCACCTGGGGAGGGAGGTGCAGAACGAGCAGGACACAGAGGGCTCGAGGAAACTGCTGGGGTGTGAGATGGTCATCACCTTGATAATGGGAAGTCAGGCGATGATAAACTTTATATATTTTAGATGCGAGAAGGCTCTTAAAAAATAAAGCTGTAAAGACAAAATAACCACATCAGATCTGCAGTGAACGGAATTGTATAGTTGTGATTTACATAAAGACATTTAAAAGCGTCTTTAATGACAGTGCCACATGCTTAGTTAGAGATACTAATTTAACTAGAGGGACCAAGCCACAATATGAAATAAAAAATCTATCCAAAGGAAAAAGATCAGGTTAGCTTTTCTGTGGACCCAAGGGTCACAAGCTAAAACTGGTCCGGGGAATGTTCTGGCAACCCTGGATGCATCTGGGAGCTGATGAGGGAGCAACCAAATTAGGATCCACCTTCTTCTGAGTTTTAAGTTCCAGCAGGTTCCCACGTGTGGCGTTAAAGCCACAAGCAGGAGGTCAGCCAGGTCTCCCCATGGCGGTCACTCCCTCGTCCTAGAGGTGTCCGGGGCAGACCCCTGATCCCTGGAGCGCCCCTGCACCCCGCCCGCACAGTGGTTCTGACTCCCAGATGCAAACAGGGATCTTCCTGGAAGCTGTTTGCCAACATCGATGGTGGGGCCTCTCACGTGACTCTGAGGTGCAGCCAGGGCTGGGCGCCGCTGCTCGCCAGGCTCCCGCGTCTCTGACAAGGGCTGGGTGCCCGCGTCCGGCTGGCTGGCCCTCCTGCCCGGGGCCCACCTAGTGCGGGGCAGACACGCGGCGCTTTACTGCTCTCTTTCCGCACAGAAGGGTCGTGGGAACCCGGCATCGAGCGAGTGTATCGGCACCACCTTTCCAACGGCATGTGCTCACTTCAAGTCTCCGTATCACATTTTGGTAGCCCTTGCAATATTTGAGACTTTTTCATTAATATTATATTTGTTATGCTGATCTGTTATCAGTGATTACAACTCACTGAAAACTCAGATAATGACTAGCATTCTTTAGCAATTACGTGTTTTTTAACTGAGGGATACGCACGGCTCTCAGACGTAATGCTACTGCACACTTACTAGAACTACAGGTTAGTGTAGGGGGTGCCTGGGGGCTCAGTCGGTTAAGCATCCGAGAGAGGCTCAGGTCATGATCTCACAGCTCATGAGTTCGAGCCCCCCATCGGGCTCTGTGCTGACAGCTCAGAGGCTGAAGCCTGTCTCAGATTCTGTGTCTCCCTCTTCTCTCTGCCACTCCCCTGCTCCCACTCTCTCTCTCTCAAAAACAAATAAACATTTTTAAATTTTTTTAAATGACAGTATAATATAAGCACAATTTTTGTATGAACTAGGAACCAGAATTTTTCTTTGATTCGCTTTGTTACAATATTCACCTGCCGGCGGTGGTCTAGAACCAAGCCTGCACTGTCCCCGAGGTGTGCCTGCACGACCCAGCGGGCAGAATGTCCCCGGGGTGAGAAGTGACCTTGACAGCTCACCCTAAGGACCAGCAGGCCCTGTGCTCGGAGCTTCATCTCGGCAGAGAGACTGCTTCAGAACAGAATGACAATGACACGCTAACACGCTTGGGGAGAGGACACATCTCCTGTCTCTGGAAGCTAGAAGTGTAATCCGAGCGGAGGACAGGGTTTTTCACGTTTTCTTATTTAAAACCCCTGAATGAGGACTATCCGAAGGACTAGCCTCACCAGGTCCAGATCCACCTGCCCTTGGAGCCTCGGCCTCAGAGACTGGAGCCATGTCCTGCTTCAGGGGACTGAAGCCTCTGTCCTCCTTAGAGCTCAGGGAACCGTTTTCCGCACAGGTGAGCGGAGACACTGGGCCCCTGCTTCTTGATCACTCATGACCCTAAAGAGGGATTTCCTGGGCCAAAATCTGCAGGTTACTAATAGCCTCAGGGGCAGAGTGACAGAAAGAAAAGGACGAATATCAAAAGACCACTGAAACTGCTTTCCATTAAGAAAGAACTGAAAGACCTGGGTTAAAAAAAAAAGTTTCAGTTACAAACAGCGTTAGATGGGAAAAGCACAGTGTGAAATAGTGACGAACAATCATGAAACTTTGGCTCTTTGTTATGCAAAAATAGATTTTAAAAAGTCCAAAGAGGAAGAAAAAGAAAGATCCGCTTCCATCTGAGGAGCTGTACCATACAACCACCATTCCTTCTCCTCCTTCGCCATAATGCCCAGAGTGACATCATACCCACACTAGACAGCTGTTCTCCTGGATAAAGTCCCCTTTAAAGGAAAAATACAATCACGGATACAGCGAAATATAGTTAAAAATTTTTTTTAATGTTTATTTATTTTTGAGAGACCGCGAGAGAGATGGTGTATGAGCAGGGGAGGGGCAGAGAAAGAGAGAGACACAGGACTCCAAGGGGGCTCCACACTCTGCACAGAGCTCAACGCGGGGCTCAAACTCACGGACTGTGAGATCGTGACCTGAGCTGAAGTCGGATGCTTAATCGACTGAGCCACCCAGGCGCCCCTAAAACGAAATATAATTTTGAAACTGATTCTGCAGACTGCCACATCTGACTTGGTGCTTAACGGCCAAGTTCTTTATTTTCTATTTTATGCGATTTCTCTGTGGTTCAGTATCTGTGGCTGAACTTCCCGTCTTCGTCACAACAGGTCTGGGACAAACACAGGACGCAAGAGCTCAGAGTGAGGCCGGGACCAGAACCAGACAGTGAGGGGCTGCAGTGCCACCAGGACGGGGAGGGTGGGGCAGGAGGGCTCCTCCTGACTCCTCCGCCCACCCCTCCTCTGCTCTCCCTCCAGGACCCCCCCTCACCCCCTCGGATTCCATCCACTCTTGCACTTTCCCTAGCACCCCTGCGGTGCTGATCACCAAAACCATTTCTTCAACAACAGTCTAAGTTCCAGACTCCTAGTTTAAAAACATTTTATTGTGAAAGTGTTCAGATACAGATAAAAGTAGATACATCAGTGTGCTGAGCTCATCAACAGTAGTATGTTCTCACCCCCAGGTTCAGCAGTTAGCAGCTCGTTTTTACTCATACTCTCCTACCCCCACCCGGACACACACACTTTTGAGAAGTGGGACGATGGAGGGTCTTAACACAAGTCCGTCATGTCACTTCACTCAAGACCCAGCGCTCCTCCAGCCCAACACGCTTTAGACAGCACTCGTTTTGTGTCTCGTCTGTTTGCATACAGCAGGACTTCTTTCTGCACCGTTAGAGTTCCAGCCTGAACAAGCAAACCCCTAGCCCGTAGAAAGTGCCCGGGCAATGGTTACAAGCATACCACCCGCACGCACACACACGCACGCACGGGTCCGTGCACACAGACGCAGTACGGGGCCAGACAGCTCGAAGCCGAGGTCCAGACGGAGGTTCCCGCTAATAAGACAGGATCCCGGACGTCCTCCTGGCTTCCTGCCACGGGCCAGCACTCCGGAGGATGGAAACCCTCCAGTGGAAGCAGGAGGGCACAGTCGTTGTGTCCATCGAAAGGATGACAACCTCGACACGCTACGGATTTCAGCGGGCGGCTATGAGGAGAACTAAACACGCTCTCTCAAGGGGAGGAAAGGAGCTTCGACAACATATATGCTAATGAAGCACGACGACACAGAGCATTTAAAACAAAATGTCCCTATATTTATTCTCCATAGACAGATTTTTACATTAATATTTATGAGGGATTCCTTGCTGATTTCTCCCAGAGATTTCTCTCCTGCCCAAAGAGAGGAGATAAAAGATAAGTAACATGAACCAATTATCTTTTAAACAGCTACAAAGAACCACCTTATTTATCTGCATTCTGCTACTTGGTTAATCTTCCTAATATCCCACTTTCTGTGCCTCGGCCCCGCCCCCGGCGGGGACACGCTGCAGGGCCTCGGCCTGGCTCTCAGGCCCCGCTCGCTGCTGGGGCCTCCACATCCAATCCTCTGCGTCCCGTCCTCACTCAGCACGGCCAGACCCGCACCTCCAGGTCCCCGCCGCCGCGGTCCAAGGGGCGGCTGGTTCCCAGCCATTTAAACACCCGACGCTACATTTCCGATTTACTGATAGCCATGAGCAGTGAACGTGCCAAAAGATGGTCTCACCCGTATCGGCCAGCCGGGGTGGGTGGGGGCCGCACAGAGGAGAACCAGCCACCAGAGGCGAGGCTGGGCAGGAAAGGAGACGCAGGGAGCCCTCGTCCCCAAGGAGTTTCTGGTCCAACCAAAACACACGGCGGTTGGCGCGAGTGCCACGGGAAGAGCCCTGGAGTCCAGCATCACAGCAGCGGCGGCTGAAGGTCTCTTCCGCCCACTCAGGGGACCACATTCTCCCTTCCCCGGCGACAGGCCAAGAGAGACACTGCCCTTCTCTACCTGCCAGTCACACGAGCTCATAAACACGAGAAAGGACGTTGCAAGAACTTTGAGCGTGGCGTGTCTCCTCCGGGCCCCCAAGTGAGAGACCGTGGAGAGCACAGAGCGCACAGAGCGCGAGGCAGGAGCGCGGGCTGGATGCGCGGGGACGTGAGGCTGCACCTCGGGCCTCAGGAGGCTTCCGGCTCTATTTCGTGGCAAAGGGAACCCGAACAACTGTGAATGGGCCACAAACAGCAGGGGGAGCAGATGAAATCGTGCCGTGCAGTGAGACTCTTACAAGGAGGCCGTGCGAGGCCCTGGGCTCTCCCTGCGCCCGCTCGGGGGCCGGGCGGGCAGGCTGGCCCCACGGGGCTCCGGACGCCGAGGGAGTCTTTCGTCACCATCGAGATGGCCTGACACGTTAGTGTTCTCTCTGCTCGCCAGGGTCCCCATCACAAAACCTTACAGGAGGCAGGCACATCTGTCTCTACCAACTTTTTCACCTTCGTACAGAAAAGTGGCTGAAACGCACAAACTGAAAATAATTGTGTCAACAAAACAGGGGGAGATGACGAATCAAAGAAGTGAAGACCATCCACCCCGGGGACTCCCGTCATGGGCACGTTCCCATGCAAACACAGGACCCCGAAGAGAGGTGGACACGTTTTGGGCGAAGGGGCCGGTCTCTCTCTCCGTTTCTGGGACACGGTGCCGGCCTTGTACGGAAAAGGTGAAAGCAGCCCTGAGCCAGACAGCTGACGCACGGCTGATGTGACTAAATATGAGCCTGTGGCGGGCTGGTTATTGGAATCTGATCTCTTCCTTATTAATGTGGTCCCACAATGGAGACAAAGATTTCTCCATGTTCTAGAATGCAAACAATGTTTTAATCTTTAATTATATTCTCAATTTCAGCTCTTCTGGAGAGTTACAGCCACTGAGGCCTAGGATTATTTCTTTATTACACAGCCTCTCAGTGGTATTTAATGAATATTGTTACTTAATACTTGCCAGTAGGGGAAAGAAGGATTTAGTGAGTTCCTACTCGAGTTTTGATGACTTTTCCAAAACTCAGGAAACTCACAGCCGCCAAGTTCTCTATTTCCGTTTGGGGACACCAGGTATGGGCACCTGCCCGGCTCACAAGCCCAGGCTCAGGAAGAGCCGGCCTGTGGCACGAGCACCCCTGGAGAAAGGGGCCCAGGACACGACGCTCTTCGTTTCTGAAGCTCGCAGCAATGAAGCCGTGCACTCCCCCGTCACAGCGGATTCACCGCCGGTCTGCCCGGAGGCAAACGAAAATCCAATAAAAAAGGGATGCAAAATATTCTTGTTCAAGGCTCCCGTCGCCGTCTATGCTGAAGAATTTAATATAAACTTGTCAGCATATTACCAAATTCTGTCCTCAACGAGAATACCAGGATCCTCATGAGGCAAACAGAAGCTCAAGTCGGTCAGGAAGGAAACTGGCTTCCTGCTAGGAGGCCGGGCCGCAGTCACCACTTGGCCGTCCACGTCGAGGCTTGTGTAATGGCAGAGGGAACACAGAAACCTGGGGTTCGTCGCTGTGCGGCTGAGGGGAGAAACACGTTTAAAAAAAGGTCTTGAAAATCGGCGACAGGAGCGGTAATGACGTAATGGCCAGAAGCCGAGGCGGCGGCTCCGGGTCTGGCACACTTCGCCCTGGCGAACATGGGCCTTGCCTGGTTGAAACACCGATGACCACGGGGACGCTCCCGCCCCCGTTCCTCACTACGGCCAAGGGCAGATCTACGCCGCTGCTCTGCTCGCCCTGATTCCCGCTGGTTTCGCATTAAGCAAAAGACAACACGAGCCTCTGCCTTTCAAGAACAGAGGCAGCGGTTACCACACACCTCGGAAAGAATCCAATCATCTGTACAAGCACCGCGTGTGATTTCAAGCCGATGATCTTCCTGGGAGTTGGTGTGCAAGGCGGTGGCAGGAAATGGGCCCCCGTCAGTTAAACTCCCACAGCCGAGTCAGGGGCCCTACCGAAGGCAACGTGCTGTTCAACCGCTGGGGCCCGCGGCACGCGCCGAGTCCGCACCCGCTGCCTCCTGGAACGGGGGCGGTTCTTTCCAGCAACACCTGTCCCCGCGTGCGGTTTGTGTCGTTGTTTTTGTTACTCAAACCCGAGGTAGGTCGTCCACGAACAGGAGCGTGGAGACTCCCGGCACTCTGAGAAGTATGAGATAATAACGCAACAGATGCAAAATGTGGGGGAAATGGTGCCGGAAGATTCCACAGAACATCAAGGAATACCACTCGGCGATAAAACAGAACGAACCACTGACATATACAGCAGAAACGAATCCCCAAAACATCATGTTGAGCAAAAGAACTGGAAAGAAAATACTATGTTCAGCATGACTCCACTTACGTGGAGTTCTAGAAAAAGGAAGACAAGGGTGCGGGGACAGAAACTGGAACAGCGGCGGCCTGGTGGCGGAACTGGAGAGAAGCGCGGTCCAGTCTCGAGGAGTGGCGCTGTCAAGGCTGGGGGAAGCGGGACCCCAAGCCAGGTCTTCCCCCAGGAGGCGGGGCTGGGCGAGCGGGTCTGCACGCTTCCGGGAATGAACCAGGAGAAAGGGGGCACACACGGCCCAGCGGCGCTGGAGGGCGGATGGTGCGTCCTGAGAGACCAGAGCAGAGGCAGCGGTGAAAGGAAGAGTGCCCTTAATTTTGTGTAAGCTTATTTATTACTTATTTTGAGAACAGGAAGGGACAGAGAGAGGGAGAGAGTCCCCATGCCTAGCGTGGGGCCCACCGTGAGGCTCGAGCTCACGAACTGTGAGATCATGACCTGAGCTGAAATCTAGAGTCGGACACTTACCCACTGAGCCACCCAGGTGCCCCAAAGGTGCCCTTCATTTAGCAGGCAGGACCTTCTCGTGAAGGATAATGTGGCACCAAAGAAATGGCCTGTCCCCACGACTTCCAGGGGATGGGGGGTAATATTTTTAAAAATAACAATTCTGTAAAACAACTTTTTCCCTCAAATCAAAATGAGGCCTCGGTGTGCAGAGTAAGGACACGCACGTGCTCCTGTGCCGCGGGCCGGTGCCAGCGGTGGCAGGCCATCCCGCCTGGCCCTGTGGATGAAGACCACTGCCCCAGGCTGGCACAGAAGCACGCCGGACAAGGTGTCAGGGCCCGGAGGCTGCTAAGGGAGTGCAAGCGAACACGCGCCCTCTGACGTCCATTAAGTACCCAGCTATCCCCACGCGCACCTTGTACCGCGATCCAGCCAGCCACCCTCCAGCTGGTCTCGATCCTACAGGGGTCAAAAGCCTGATCGTGTTCGCCCAGGAACTGGGGACACAGCTCCTTCTGGAAACGACAGTGCCCTTTCTGCAACAGACTTGACGCGAGCACTCGGGAGTCACAGGAGGGAGGTCGCTTCATCGGCTGACACGTGATCAAAGATCTCTCATCACCAACGACATCTTTGTCTTACCAGCTTCTTTGGAGGAGGAGGAAGAGATGAATCATTAATCCCATGAATCGCTAATCCTATGGGAACTCAGTGGCGACTCGGAGTCTTCAAAGACCGCTACTGTCAAAGCCAACTGCGTCTCAGAAACAAACAGGCTGCACAAACTTCCTGCGGTCCTGCGGGGCCTGTGGTCCCGGCGCACTTCGGCTGAGCCAGGGGTTTTGGGTAGTAGCCTTTCTGCCATCCAAATGCTGACACAAGCCAATGCAGAAACCCATCTGTCACTGCACTGACAGAGTTCCAGAGGAAAAGGGGAGGGAGCCCAGCACTGGCCCTCCGCTGCTGACAAATAAAGTCTTTCATTAGAATCCCGTGAGCCTGTGCGAGAAAGCATCGCGCTCCCTTACTGAAGTACCGCCTCCATCCTTCCCACCCGGCAGTGGGGACGCTCACTGAGGTCTGGCCGGGCCCCCGGAGCGTGGATCCCTCTCAGCACCCTGCCCGTGGCCTTCTAGAGCACGCTGGGATCATGTCTTCGGGACTTGGCACACATCCCCAGGGTTCCCTGCTACATGTGTGTTCCCGCTTCTACTCAGAGCTTCCCGAAAGCCAGAATTCTACCCTCTTCATCTCCAAATCCACAGCACAGAGCACAGAACCAAACGCTTGTAGGCCCTGAGTAAATATTTGCTGAATAAATAAGTGAGCGGGGCTTACAGGCTCAACCATTCCTCCCTTTGTGCAATGATTCTCTTCACTGGCAACTGAGGTGTGTTATAAAATACATCCGAAAGTCCTCTCCACTCGTTCCTTCCAAAGGCAGAGCCTCATCCCCTCCTCGTGGACCTCAGGCAGACTTAGAAATTCATTTCTCACCAACAGAATGGGGCGGAATGGATGCTATGTCTGAGGCCAGGGCAAAAACAGGACAGACTCCTCCTGGCTCTCATCCTCTCAGATGGCTTGCTCGGGGAGAAGCCTCCTGCGAGTCATGAGGGCACCCGAATGTCCTGTGGAGGGCGACTGAGGTCTCTTGTGGACAGCCGGCACCAACCTGCCTGCGCGAGCGAGCTACCGTGGACGAGGCCCTCAAACCGCAGTCCGACCGCCAGGCGACTGCATCCCTGGCTACATGTGATCGCGATGGAGAGACTGGGCCAGGCTCACCCGGCCACGCCACCTCAGACTCCTGATCCGCAGAACACTGAGAGGTTACGTTTACTGTTGTTAGGCCACCACGTTTCGGGGTGATGTGTTATGCAGCGGTAGATGGCTAATGCAGCCAACCCTGAGAGATTCGGGTGTTGTTTTCTAAGGGATTTCCCTAGTGGCAAAGTCAGTTTATGGTCATGTCATGCTTATAACAAAAAATGTTATAATTAGTACTGTTCTGCCGAATACAACTATAACACGGCTGATTGATATGCAAATTTTATGTTCCATAAATCACACTAAAGTCTAACAGCTACGCTCAGTAAGTGTGGAGATGTGATACAGAACATTACAATACAATCCTTTTTGAAGGCTGTTTCTTGTTTTTAAAAATAACATATGCATAGAAGTCAAGAATGATATCCATCTAAACCTTAACAATAACTTTCTCAGTGTGGCAGTATCATTATGTCTTCCTTTTCTGTTATCTTTGGGTTTTACGTACATATTACTAGTGGCCTATGTTTTCATCTTACAATATTTTATAATTCAGTTAGTCCAGCAGCTATGTCTTACTGGTATATCTATCCGTGACTCTAACACAGTAAGTAGCACATAGTAGGCGCTCAATAAAAATGCACTGACTGTCCTTTGGCTATTGATCCTGCCTCCTGGACAGGTCTCTGAGGGATCCAGGACAACATGAGCCCAAAAAGCTCAATGATGTGAAAAGGCAGCAGTCAATTTTCACAGGAAACAGGCTACTAAGTATAGGAAATCATTTCAATGTTGTATTCTTAGGACACAGTAACCACTTTTCTCTTGGAAACTAAGTATTTTGAGTGATTTATTATAAATTTATAATGACAGTTGTGAACACCTCCTTTTTTTCTTTGGCATGAGAACAGCGTCTGTTGATTGCCTTCGTGCTTAAAATAGTTTCTAAGTGTCCTCATAATAGCGTGTCACCTGTAAACAGGTTTCAAGCCAATGCAAATTAACAAATGGCGAACAGATGGACTAAGAGCTGACTTTTGTCGAGGGAGTTAGCAACAAACACTTTTTGGCTCCAGTCTTAGGGGACCATTGGAAAGTCTTTCACTTCTCGCCAAACATCTTGCCTCGGTAGACAATCCATGCAGGGAAAATGACAAGTTACAAGGCCCATTAGGCTATGGAGGGCTGAAAGTTGGAGATTTGCAGAATCACCAGATCAACATACAAGAAACAACAGATAATATTCCTCTAGAAGCTTTCTGCCAAAGGAAAAAACTCACTGACATCTCTGAAAGTCTCTGAGAAGCACGCACCTGCGCATGCAGCAGGCAGAAAATAACCTGTTGGAGGCTGGTTGGTTATCTTGGAAGCAAACATAAATTGTGAAGAAAACCCTAAAATCCTAGACGGGGTGGTGTGAGTGTCCACCGGTGAGGAGAAGACCTCCAGAGGCACCCCCTGACCTCCCAGTTCTCCACCGAAGGTCACCTCCTTGGACCACCGGATCTAAGCAGTCTCCCCGGCTCCCACCCCTCACCACCTGTGTCTTCTTTTCTAAGCACTAATGTTAACCAGAAATTATGTTACTTTGTTTAGGGGTGACTTTTTTTTTTTTTTTGGTCTTTTCCCCTCAGTAAACAAAAAGCATCAGGAAGATGGGACCACATCTGTGTTGCTCATGACTATGTCCCCACAGCCTAGGACAGTGCCTGGCAGATAGCAGGTATAATAAATACTTGCTAATCAAACAGAAGATGAAAGAGATCTTGTATAGAGGCAAACAATCAAGTCTTACCTGGAAACATTGCTCTGGGCTGGAAATTTTAAAAAGTACAGTTGATCCTTGAACAATACGGGACGGAAGTGCACGAGTCACTTACACGGGGCTTTTTCTCCAATCCAGTACTATGAGCCGTTTTCTCTTCCTTACGATTTTCCTAACAATATTCTCTTTTCTCTAGCTTATTTTATTGTAACACTACATAATACATTTAATATACAAAATCAGTGTTAATCGAGTGTTTATGGCTTCCAGTCAGTATCAGGCTATTAGGACCTAAGCTTTGGGAAAATCAAAAGTTATACACAGAGCTTTGTGCCCATAACTGTAACCCCCACACGGGTCAAGGTGTCAACTGGAGTTTGCCACTGAGGATGTAACCACAAGAGAGGGTACAGCAGGAGGGCAGGACAGGCCGGGGAATGTGCCTAGAGACCAAGCCAGGCCATTTGCTCACAGAAAAGCTATCAGCAAAGACTGGTGTGTTGGCATTTTCTTCCTTCCTTGCTTCCTTCCTCCTTCTGAGAGCGTGCACACAAGTGGTGGAGAGGGGCAGAGGGAGAGAGAATCATAAGCAGATTCCAGGCTCAACAGAGAGCCTGATGTGGGGCTCAATCCCATGAACTGTGAGATCATGACCTGAGCTGAAATCAAGAGTCAGACGCTCATCCCAAGAGCTACCCAGGCTCCCCGGGTGTGTTTGCCTTTGTGACTCCACGGTGAGTGAGCCTTGGCCTTCATCTACTACGGCTTCTAGCACAGAATAACCCAACCGGGAAATGGACAAATCACTTGTGGCATATTCGAAAGAGCAACCAATCAGGATGAATCTAACAGATATTGTGCTGAGTGAAACAGAGCTGATAACAAAAGATTACATGTCATGCGATTCCATTTATACCAAGTTCAAGAACAGGTAAAACTAATCGTTCAAAGAGGGCGGAACAGTGTTAACCTTGGGGAGGGAGGCAGCACGTGTACAGACCGGGCACCCGGGGAGGAGCCCTCAAGGGATCCGGGGGTGGGGGTGGGGGGGAGGCTGGCCACATGGCCTGAGCTGGGGACACCTGTGTGAAAGCAGTCGCCAAGCTGAACGTGTTCTGAACTTTAGAGTATCAGAGTATCTCCTATCTCTCCGACTGGGAAAAAGAAGGGCTCGAATTTCACTAGTTTAAAAAGCAAGCGGGCCCAGCACGACTCTGATCCGCCCCCCTCCCTGCCCCGATTTCTAGATGGTCCTCGGCTTTATCAAACCTTGCTCCTCAGCCGCCCGTCAGTTAAAGGACAGCCGCACTCACAGCTCTGCCGACTTTGGGACCGTGACAGGGAACTAAAGAAACGGCTATAAGGCCTCTTACAATCCTAGCTGGGGGGAAAAACACCCACAAAATACGTCATTTATGAACTGCGTCGTAACGGCTTCGCTTCAGATCGATACAAAACATGTTGCCTGCACGCTTGGCTTCTAATCTCAGCAGATTCCACTTTCAAAAGAAGGAACAGTTTCGTTAGCCGAGACCCGGCGCCAAGTGGAGTCGGCCCGGGACCAGAGAACCTGCCCGCCCCTTACTCACTGAGGCGGGAGCACGAGCGTCGTGGGCTGCGCCTTCGGTCTGCGCTTGGCAGACACTCCCATCTGGTTGGCAGAACGTTTCAGTGACTGTTGGTTCAAAAGGCCGGACGCCAGACCTGCGTGGTACTGCAGCTGTGGGAGAGCCAGAGCAGAGGGGGGAGACATGTGGTGAAAGCAGGACAGGGGCCGCGAAACTGTCCATACCCTGTATATCCCCTCCCCCGCCCCCCGCCTGACGACACGTCAAATCCCCGCAAACACAGCTACTGACGTTTTGCTTCAAGGAACGTATTTGTAGGAGGAGGAGACAAACAGGAAAGGAAACGCGGACAAGGTGTTTGGCACAGCATTACACGAGGAAGAACTGGGAACAATCAGAATGCCCAACAGTAACCAACTTGGCTAAGACAATGGGAAGACATTTATAACATCATTTTGTTGACTAAGACACAGGTCACACTGTCAATGGAGCGACATCAGAAAGGCGGTCTCCTAGATGGTAACAGTGTATTCCGAAGTAGTAGGACTTAGGGGATTTTCACTTTCTTCTTTATTTTTGCACTACTGGCCTTACGTGCTTTCTAGACATGGTTTTTTAAAGCCGTGTCATCTTTTATAATAAGACACTGAGGGATTCCTGTAAGACAAATTAGTTCTGGGAACTCTTGCTAATAATAAAAACCACGTAACTGGCTAGTCTACTCGGGTAAACTGGGAGCACAAGGTGGCTTTTCATAAACGTGTGTGGCGCACACCCCAGGTGGGCCCCGGCACTCAGAGCCACCAGGCTGCTGTCCTCAGTGAGGCACAGACAAGTGTCAATCCCAAGAATGGGCTCCTGGGTGCATGCGGGCAGAGGCTCGCCGAAGAGACCTGGATAGAGCGGTTCATTTCACTCTGCACACACGAAACTGTGATGATACGCGGGGGGCGGTAAGGAGGCAAATTCTTTAAATGGGCTCTGGGCCTGCAGCCTTTGCTTCGTTCTGGACACACTGCTCAGGACACGTCACTTTACTTCACTAGACTTAATTTAGCTACTGGAAAAGAGAAGAAACACTGCCTAATTCTAAACCAAGCAGGACTTCTAAAAAAAAATATATATATATATATATATATATCCACTGTACGGAGTTACAATTTACGTGACACGTTTCAAGCATACAGTTTGAGGAGTTTCGATCACGTATGTACCTTTGAGACTGCCCCCTCGTCACGGGGCAGATAATGCCCATCACTGCAGGGAGTTCTGTCGTGCCCAATGCAGTCATCCCCCCCCCTCCCCGCCACCCCAACACTCACCATCAGGAGCTTTTGTTTTAAAATACCACTCATCATCCTCCGTCTTTGCCAAGCGCAGCTGATAGCCAATCTGACATGTGACAGTGACTGCCATCTTCCCTGTCTAGTCCCATACTTTTGTACTTTAGATTGTAAGGGCTGTCATCAATCTCTCCGTAATAGAATTATCCTTGAAAGGTATCCCAATTTTGTACAGATGTAAATAAAACATTCAAATGTGAAAATGCGAAGCTATGAGTTTGGATTGAGACCATTTATAACATCCAATATGTTTCTTCCCCCCTTCTCAAATTAAGCAAGGTCCTTCAAACATTTATTTAGAATTAACTAAACATACAAATAGTAATTCACTCTGAAGCTCTGAATCAATTTCTTTTCAAAATGCTCTCCCAAGGCATAGATTTCCTTTGCAGAGTCAGCTACATTACAGTTCATGGTAATGAAAGTGGTGACCACCGTATCCAAGGGGCTGGGCCCCGGATGCAAAGGGTAATAACGTTCTGAAAAATAAATGGCCTAACCTAAAGCCATTGGGCAGCACACAAATAGAGAGTGAAAGAAAACAAAACCAATTGAAATGATCTGCTTCTTGAAAGTGGCTATAAAAATGAAGATATCCAGTGACCCAGCAAGACTGAAATGTCTCTGTTTGGAGCATCCATATTGCTTTTTAACAGGCTCTTGATTTACTTGGTCGATTTGCTGCGGGAGCCTTATGGGCTGCACAATACAAGACAAAGATATATCACATTCATAATAAAAATGGAGCTCTTCTCGGGGTGGAAGGGGGGGCCATGATTTGGCTCTAACAACTCATCTTAGACCAATGAATTTTGCTCAAATTTGTTTTTCTCCTACAGATTTCTTAAATGGGAAATCAATGGAAGCAAGGGACAGTACAAGTTTGAAAGACAATGTTTCAAAATGTCAGCTACTTGGGTTTCGATCCTCCCCACCAGAATCTGCAATGAGTGCAATATGCATGGGGCTTTATGGAATTAAAGGGAAAGGCGGCTTGGCCGGGGCCCCTCCTGGCTCTCCTTCTTCCCTGGATCTTATCAGGGTCCAGGCAAGCTCAGCCGTTCTGGCCCTGCTGACTCTGTCCACGGCAGACTCCTGCTAACGATGCAGAGTGGCAGGGTGATTCTGCCCACCTGGCATCATTTTGATCATTTGCTGAAGAAAAGAAACCAAAAGAGCAGAAATGCGTGCTCGCTGCTGTCTTTTAAAGGGTTCCTTTAAACCTTCTGCCATCTTGGGTATTCTTAACCTAGAGCACATCTCTAAGAGCACACGGAGACTCCTCTTCCCAAAACAACAAAGCCTGTCCCTCGCAGCTGACTCATAGTGATTAGGCGACACTTGTTAATCATCTATATGTATCCCAGTTTCCAGGAACACAGCGCCGACCGTCAAGATCTATAAGGGGCCCATTAAATATTTACGGAACCATCTTTATAATGGGAGAAAAGGTCAAAGTTAATAAAACTGACAGGCAGAGCCTGTCCAACTGGATTTATACATTATTTAAACACCAAATACTCCATTCCATGAAACAAGTTTAGATCTGCAAAGACTCTTGGAAAACATTCCCTCAGCCAATGGTTCTAAAACAGCAGAAGGGAGTTCAGAGTGAATCCACAAATTAACATTAAGAACATATCACTCCCCGAAATACTGCCATAAGTTTTCAATTACAGGTTCTGTAATATTTTCCATAAAAAATATATTTCAATAAACATACTTCGCTCCAAATGTCTGTGGCATGGAAACAACTCTATTTCAAAAAGCAACTTATCAAAGTTCTGATGTGATTTTCCTATCCAAGATCATTTCCTCCACTAACTAGCAAAAATAAAAGGAAAGAGGGTGAGAAATAAAACAACCCATTCTTTTAACTCCTACCTCTCATGGCTGTGGGGAATGGGAATGTGTGGCCAGTATTTACTTCCTGGTAAATTGCCACCCTGCAGTAACCGCTTTCTCAGACTTGTTTGGATTTGGAGAACACTCCTCTCGGTTGCAATTTTGCTGTTACCGTCAACTTCCTACTTTTCTACGACTGACCCAGGACTTTTCAGCAGGTTCACAACCTCAAGCCCTTTCACATCAACTATGTCTATCTAAGCCTGGGAAAATCTCAACAATTCGTAATGAGCGGGGGAGAACACCTCCGAGAATTAGGAAAATTTTGATTTCCTGGATATTTTCTTTAAAGCAACACTCTCTTCTTAGTGATATTAATAATGCAACAATGCCGAGTGTTATCAGATAAGGTCCCTGGAAACTCTAATGTGCAGACCGACCGCCTCTGTCATCGGTGTCCTCTTTAAAGACGCAACACTGGAGGGGGCTGCTAACAAGAGCTGCGTGATGTCACACACCTCCCTTCCCTCGCGACAAAACGCGCACCACACCTTCTCCTCTAGCTCTGGACTGTCCTCCGCTGGCTTCCTAAAGGAGGTCCCTGGGCACCTGGCTCCACCCGACGACGGTGAGGCAACGTCCCCACGACTTCGTGCATCAAACTCAACACCCTTTTCCCCCCTTGTTCTATACAGAATCTGCCTTCACACAGTCTGAGCGACGGAGGCCCGAAGTCAATGAGCTGTAATAGGTTTCAAATTACAAATAACAAGACGCACTGGGAGGAAACAGTATTAAGTTATAAACACCAGGATTCAAATGCGAAGTTTCTGACTTAAGTCTTGAGTTCAGAACACCAGAGGAGCAACGTTCTCCTTTGGGTGGCTCTCCACTTGGCTCACTGTCCTCCACGTTGGTCTCAATGTTTCTACCTGCTCCAAAACAGATAAGGGGTAACGGCTCTGCAGCGGCCAGACGTTTGAGGAGAAAACAGAAGCCAGCCCGTTACACCTAGCACATCCAATATACTAATTAAGCCAGTGGCGTTCAATTAGGCCTAGTACTTACAAGCTGAAATGTCCGCTAAAACCTCCTGGGGTCCGTGGAGCAGCGTCTTTCATTCCCAACATTATCCTGCCCACGCCATATGGCCTGAATCCCGCTCTAAGAAAACCTGGTATCCATTCAAAATTCTCAAAACTTATCAGCCAGGGCAACCAAGGTTTGATTCTCCCCACTGTGAAAATCATGATTTCCTTTGCAAAGATTCACCAAAGGCTTCTTTTGAGGGATGGGGGGGTGGGGGTGGGGGGGGTGTGAGCAGGTAATAAAAAAAAAAGTTCTCTTAACCGTAGGGCATAGTTCACATTATCTTTAAAAATCACTTTGTGTCTAATTACATGTAAGTTTCTAAGACCGCTAGCAGGGCACACCGGCACTTCTGTAACTAAGCCCTTTGGGTACGGAGTACGAATGAAGTTAAATTCTGGCTGGCTTAGACAGGGGCTCACAGGAGAAGAGATCAAGAGGCTAGGGAGACCCTCCCCTATCTCCTCCCCTAGCCCCTCCAGGCCAGCTTCCCTTCTCTGAGCACGGGGACTTGGCAGCCAGGAAAGGCAGCCTGTTATTTCCTGGTCCAGGAGTGAAGCGAAGCTGGCCGCCTGGGAGGCATTTCTTGAGGGTGCAGACCTCGGTATTGATTACTCTGTATTCTCAACGGTACCCAGGACAGTGCACTGCATACAGGAGAAGCTAATGAATTTGTCAAGTGGTAAGTGGACTGGCAGATGAGTGAAACTGCTGTGGCCTGGCCTGGCCTGTCACTGCGGCCAATCTAGAGAGCAGAATGGCCCCATCAGACAGACTTCTTAAGGCTGGCCACTTACAGAATCAAGGACACTGCTTTGCAGGGGCTCACCGTGCCGGCAGAGCCACAAGGAACCCCCTTCCTATTCTAACTGCCAAAAGCGGGGGGGCAGAGCTAAACCCCTATTCAGGCTTAAATTCAGGAAAAGGCATCTTACAGGAACTGTACTCAGAATCCTCCAAATCACAGAATTCTAACGTCAGAGACGGGCCTTGGAGACACCAACGTCCAGTCGCCTTCATCCCTGTTGTACAAGACTCAGGCTCAGAGAAGTCACTGGCCCAAGGTGATACATACCCTGAGGCGGAGGCGGGCCACTCAGGATTCACCTCCGAAGTCTTTGTCCACTGGGGCTAAGAGTGCTGCAGCTTTCTAACTGGAGACCTGACATTTGTCACCTCTGTCTCAGGAGGAGGGGAGACTGTGCTCGGGGAGCCTGGAGTTCCTAGCACGCTTGGGCCTCCTGGCCGGTTCGCGGGCCCCTTTCATGCTCGGACAGGCCACACGTCCTTCCCTTCGATAGACTCCAGTCGCGTCTCAAGTGGCGAGTTTGGGGAAACTCTAAACTCTACCATTTTAAGATCTGAATATCATTCATGGTCAAAACCTTGGAGAAAAGAAATCAAGAAACCACAGAAACCTCAATATTGTCCAAAAACCTAAATTCTGGACTCGCCGGCAACACATTTCACCCTCCTGGCATCTGCGCCGAGTGATGGCGCGGCTGTGCTGCGGCTTCGCGCTTCTATACGCCGTCTCACCATCCGCGATGAGCCCCACGCATCCGCCGCTTTCACCCGGGGAGTCCGAGAAGGTGCGCAGCGCATCACGACCCCAACGCGCAAGGACACTAGCCACGAAGCGTCACTTCCGGGGCAGGTCACTGACCAGAACAGCCAGCGTGGCTGGCATGAGGATTTTGAAAATCTCTCCCAGACGCACCCCAGCTCACAGCCCTGATCTTAGGGCGACCGAACGCCTGGCTCAGGTTACAGCCCGCGCAGCGGGAAAACGCGTATGTGGCGGGGGGCGGTGGGGGCTGCTCGGAGAGTCTCAGACTGCCCGCTTCCCCTAAGCCATTAAACCACAACCAATATTTGTGCAAAGCCGGGAGGAACACTTCGTCGCCGCTTTGAGTTGCAAGACCTTTGCCCCTCATTATTGAAATAGATTTTGTTTCCAGCTAATGAGAAAAAAAACCATGTATTACGATAATGCTCTGATGCTTGTTTTGAACATAACTCTGAGACAAGCCAGCCTGACAGTTATTATCTGTGCCAAGGAAAACAGCTACAGAAAAATACTATAAATCTAATTGTTTTGCTTGGGGTTTTATCTAAATATTAGATAATGGCGTTAGCTTCTTTCTTCCTTTTATCTCCTAACGCTTCTTTCAAATAGCCAATGAAAGAAAGAAAGAAAGAAAGAAAGAAAGAAAGAAAGAAAGAAAGAAAGAAAGAAAAAGAAAGGAAGAAAGAAGAAAAGCAACCTTAGATTTGAGCTTTTATGGGTAAATGATCTTTTTACTTGGTCAAAACAGCATCAATAAACCATAAGAAGGGAGCCTCCAATTTATTTGCCTATTTGTTCTCCGCTGGGAAGCTGGGTTTCAGGCCTTTCAATTACAGAACGGCGGGACCGGAGTCAGAGCTGTGTGTCGGCCCGACTGTGGCATCATTTACATGCTAAATGCCATGTGGGTTTCTTTTCTCCTGCACACGAACCCTCAAACGTCCAAACTTCACGAACCGTCAAAGACGCAGACAGAGAGGGTGAGTAGCAGCCTTCTACTTTCTTAAATCTCTGTGAGGCGTAGGGCCGTCTGGAATGGCTCCTCTAGGTGTCCCAGAGCTCACACGTTTATTAATACGCCTTTCTCCACAACTGCTCCTATTTACACTACAGCTGTGGGCACGTTATCAGACTTCAGAGGTGCCAATCAGCTGGAAGAGGTATCACTCATCCATCTGGGAAGACTCCCCAACGGAGCAAACTGGCGACGTGGCTAAAAATGGAGGAAGCCACCACCATGGGGACTGCTGGGAAAGGAAGGGAGCAAGAAGACAAAAGAAGGCGACGAAGGAAAGATGGCAGACCAGGGTACGTCAGGAGCTGCGTTTCTCTGTCTCTTCCTCCCCTCAAACGTCAGACCAGGCCCTCAACCTATTTACCCAGTGTGGTCCCGGAGAGCAATGTACAGGGTCATGAAGACCCCCTGGAGGCTCACCTGGCCACCTACGATGCAGGCAGGAAGTATAATTCTGATCAAGGCAAAATGCGACCAAGTTCCAATGAGAGAAGCCTAACAGATTATGAAAGCACGCACGGTGACAATGGGAGAGGACGGGACCTCTGAAGAGGGACGACATGGTGGCATTCTGTTCGCGTGTGCTCCTGTTAGAGGGAAAAGTCCATGTCACGTGGGTCATCGTGCCCTTGTCTCCAACGAAGCCTGAACCCGCCCCTTACCCCTAAACACCACATACTCCACAGAAACAGAACGCGTGCTTGACTTTCTCCGTTGTGACCAGAGAGAGAAGCAGGAGGGAATAAAGCCACATCCCGGAATGATCTCTGGGCTTCCACCAGAAATGCTGAACGCTAGTCTCTAAATGCACACACAAGGCCTACAATGAAAGTCTAAAAAAGGAGGCTCGGAATATGTCTAAGGCGCCTTCTAACATTGAAATTCTATGATGATATAAATATTTCTCTTAAGAAAACGGAGTTCTGAACCTGACTTCCTAATATAAAAACCAGCATTGGTGATATTTAAATATACTTATGAAGTGCAAACATCTTCCTAGTCACTAAAAGTCTCGACGAGGCAATTACTGAGGGTGGGCAAAAGGCTTTCACGGCGTCCAGAGCCTGGTATTAGGGGAAACCGAGTGCACTAGGGGCCCAGTGGGCACCGCATGTTTATGGACATACCAAATCCTGTGCGTTACTCTTCCCAAACATTCGCAGGGGAGGCGTGGGGGGAGAGCTGAATGTTCCCGTACAGTATCCCATCTCAGGATAGTTCTCCACCTTGCCCCTCCTCCAAAAGGGGGGGGGGGGCTCAACTGAGAAATAAATAAAATGAAAGCCACTAGACACGTGTGTGCCCCAAATCCAGATTGTGAATGCCAAGTCTTTCCTCATCATCTCCCCAGTTATCACTAGATCTCAGTCAAGAAACCAGCAAAGAGGATTTCTTTAAATGATCATCCCAGTAAATAGGAAACATGAAGAGATTATCAGCTTCTCTGCTGGGCAATAAAAATGACTCCAAGGCACCTTCCAGTTCATTCGGGTTTCACTGGAGCCTTACTCTACACATGCCAGTGTCACCAAGCGCCCAGCCTGCTCCCAGCACCTCGTCCCCTTCCGTCACACGCGGCCCCCCAGCTTCCTCCCAGAAGCCATCTGTCAGCCAGGGAGGCGATAGGCTGCCAGTCAGGGATCTGGTCCGGCCTCCCTGCACCTCGGGCTTCCCTGGGATAGGAAGTAGGAAGGGGTGGGGAAGAAGGAAAGGCAGTGCAAAGAAAGCTAGGATGGGGAATGGGAGATCCAGAACTACGATGTCAGACAAAGTGAAAAGAGCAGGAGTGCAGGGGCGCCTGGGTGGCTCGGTCGTTCAAGCGTCTGACACTTAGTTTCGGCTCAGGTCATGATCTCACGCGGTTCATGAGTTCTGGCCCTGCATCAGGCTCTGTGCTGACAGTGCAGGGCCTGCTTGGGATCCTCTCTTTCCCTCTCTCTGCCCTTCCCCTGCTCATCCACGCACATTCACGCTCTCTCAAGATAAATAAATGGGGTGCCTGGGTGGCTCAGTCGGTTAAGCATCTGACTTCAGCTCGGGTCAAGATCTCGCGGTTTGTGGGTTCAGGCCCTGTGTCGGGCTCTGTGCTGAAAATTCAGAGCCTGGAGCCTGTCTTTGGATTCTGTGTCTCCCTCTCTCTCTGATCCTCCCCTGCTCGTGCTGTCTCTCTTTGTCTCTCAAAAATAAATAAAAAATATTTTTAAAAAAAGATAAATAAATAAGCTTTTAAAAAGAGAGAGAGAACAGGAGTGGAGGAGGTGGAGGAACAGTTGTAGGGTTAGACGGGACATATGCAAAAGCCTTACGCCCAGTGCCCAGCACGCCGGGGGTGATCAGAGCTGATCTTGTGATGATCAGACGGGACTGCGCCCAGAAATTCGCCTCCTCCAACAAAGCCAGAGTGACTGGATTTTCACATAACTGACCAGAATCATCATCTTTTAATCAAATACCGCCTCCCTTCCCATGTCAGATCATAAAATGGCAACTGTAATGGAAAAGAGAAGAAAAATGCACCCTATGGGCTGTTGTAAATGAGTAGCTATCTTGAGAAGGAAGCCCAACTCAATTCCTGTACAATCCAGGAGAGCCCGTCAGCCCGCCAACTCTGAATGGGAGCGGGGGGAGAAGGGAGGGAGGGAGAGAGGGAGGAGGGAGGGAGGGAGGGGGGAGGGAGGGAAGGGAAGGGGAAGGGGAGGGAAGGGAAAAGCAATCCAGAGATTTGTTGGGAAACGCCTTCTAACACAGTGTGGAAATTGTTCTTTTCAGTCTACACACAAGCGAAATGACCAGAAAGCTGGCTCGCCCTCGAGGCCTCAACCACTCAAGTCCCGGAGTATCCCCTACACAAGCCGCGAAGCTCCCAGCCCTGGAAGGTCAGAGTCTCTGCCGTCTCCCAGGACTGGCCTCCTTCTTACAGGACCGCCGGGGCTTTTTTGTTGGTTTAAGTTCTGGCAGTGGTTGTCTCCTGGTACACGAACGTATGAGAAGTGTAAGAAAAGGCAAAGCAGATGTCAGCCTAAGTGTTAGGGTTTTCCAATGAAAAATATAGGGCTAGAGTTTTTTCTTTTAGAATAAACACGAAAACCAAAACAAAATCATACCTACTAATGGAGGGTGTGTTTTTGGTTTAAAATGAACGACACAGGTCAGAGTGAATTTTCTACCGACCCATGTGACCTAGGCACGGTTTCTACTAGTGTTGATCTCACGGAGAATGCAGGGATGTGGTCAGCCGTCTGGACATAAATCACAGGCCCTGTGCTGAACTAACCGTGTGACCATGAGTTGCCCAGCTTCCCGGGGCCTCTCTCCTTCCTCTTCTCCGACTGGGGGTAGGAAGGCTAGTCAATACACTCGGTTACTCTAGAAGCAATCTGGGACTTCACTAAGCAAAAGCAAAACCACACTCAGGGTCTTGAAGTTAGTGAGAGTTAAGTCCGTGAAAGTGCTGAGCAAAATGACCGGCACAAAATATACTCAATAAAGATTAATTGTGAGTATTAGGAACAGGCTGAGGTTGTTGAGCCATTAACAATTAGACTAAGTGTCACGCGTGATTGGGCCAATAACTGGAAGGCCTTGCTTCCGACAAAAAAAAAAAAAACCTTAGAGGAGATGGACCAGCGAAACAACAGGCCGGTTTCTGGTGGATCTGAGGAAGGGGACGTACGTGGATGGCTGGACCGTAGGAGAGTGGATGGAGCCCCTGCTTTGATCTGCAGGTTTCTTACTCTCATGATGCTTGAAGCCCTACTCGAACTTTCCAAACTCTGCTGTGAAGCGCAAACCAGGCATCCCAAATAGGGACCCGCGGCACACAGCTGGGAACGTCCAAGAAGGAATGTTGGCAACACGTCTGTCCCCAGCCACATCCACCCAGAAGATCTCGGATGTGGGAAGTAGCCTTTTTTGGCACCAGGGGAAGGAAAATAAGAACAGGAAACTGGCACCACCTCCGACATTCCGTTTTCATCCACAAAAAACGGGCTGCCTTTCCCTTCAGTCCCTGGCGCGGGAGCCTGGAGAGCTGCCGCCTGGTGAAGCCAGTCCGGGAGACTTTCTGAAACACCTTTCCTAGGGTGATCGTTACAGAATTTTTGTGTGTATATCTATCTTTAATCGTGTTCTGAACGGGAGGCCTCAAGACGCCCAGAGGGAGCTGTCTCATCATTTCAGAAGCCCCACGGGCCTAGCAGAGGCGCCTACACAGTGTTCGATAAATATTGGCTGAGAAGAAGATGGCCTGAAGGATGCAGAGGACAGTGCTGGACACGGGTGGATATACCAAAAAAAAAAAAAAAAAAAAAAAAGTTCTCTCCTTTTAGAAGATCAGGATCTGCCTAGACTGTAAGCTCCCTAAGAGCAGGTAAGAGCCCCAGAGAGCTCCCCCGTCTTCACTGCTATATCCCCAGGGTCTGGAACAGCACCTGGCTCACTAATACAAAAATAATAATACTATTAGCCAACGTGCATATAGGACTCACTGTGAACCGTTATTCTAATTCATATAATTGAATTAATCTACACACCGCTCCGTGAGGTAGGTACCATGATCTCTGTTGCACAGATGAGAAAATTGGAGCGCAGGTGGCAGGTGGCTTGCCCAAGGTCACAGAACCAGTGAGAGGCAAGGTCAGGACCGGGACCAGGACAGCCTGGCTCTGGGATCCCTGCTCGGTAACCGCTACACTATTTGACCGCTCTGGAATTTCATATGTTCTCAAGAAATATTTTTAAACACGTGAATACATAATTAGCATGACTAGAGATCCGAACTAAATGTCCAAGTACAGTAGGAATTTGGGATTCTGAATCATGCACAAGGTCCCCACAAAGAGGGGGAGGCTATGGGGCGTTCCCGGCCCCCGATTCCCCAGCTCGGTCTTTTCAGGCTGTGACGAGCAATCCCACTCAGTTCACAAACGTCTGCCGTGTGGTTCCACGGGACGCGGGGAAAACTGGAGAAGGGTCCACGCCAGGCCTCTTGGGAAGCTGGAGCACAGCCTCCCGCTGTTTAGGGTAAGCTCTGAGAGTCCCCAGCCGTGCTCCCCGCCGCAGTGCCTTTTGAGCCCCTGTCCCCAGCTGCTGCTTCCGACTCCACTGCAGCCACCTCCCCTCGCCCTTGTTCACGCCGAGGCCTCGCCTGCCGCTGTGCGAGTGTGTGAGCGTG
The DNA here is from genome assembly GCF_006229205.1 of Suricata suricatta. Classification (NCBI taxonomy): domain Eukaryota; kingdom Metazoa; phylum Chordata; class Mammalia; order Carnivora; family Herpestidae; genus Suricata; species Suricata suricatta. Next base: position 4,004,330 of record NC_043712.1, on the reverse strand, counting down.
CGTGCATGCACGCCTTTTCACCCACTCAGTGCCTGCTGGTGTCTCGCACAGGACGAAAAGAGGAGGGGACAAAAACCTGCCAGGACAGAGCATCATTTTCTCCTGAAATCTAAAAGTGTACAGGAAGTCCCGAAAGTCAACAGCTTTCTCATCGACATAAGCACCAAAACTCCTCTGACAGCAAAAACTGACATGAACTGATGTGAGTCTATTTAAATCTGAATTTATCTCACTAATTGTGTGAATAGTCTAACTTTGCTACACGATATGTGATTGCAGGGAGCTGCCCCAGACCCTGCTCGGGAAAGGAATCCGAGATGTGGCATATGAACCACAGTACCTTTCTGGAATCCAAAATATTCTAAAATCCAAAATACGTTCAGATCCCAAAAACCCTGCAACGGGAGCTGTGAACCAGGGCCATGCAGTGGAAAGCAGGGTTCCGGGCACAGCACCGTGCCAGCCTGTGTCTCACAAACTGCTGGAGGCTCTGACTTGGGCACCCATCCCTAATCCAAGTGGCCGCGGCCAGTCTAGAGAGTCACGGGCCCAGGGCACGACAGCCACGTCTCCACTGTCCCACCCCAGGTCACTGCCCCCACCCTGCCACTCCGACCAGCCACCTTTCTGAGGACACCCACACTCCTTCCCATCGCAGGGCCCCTTCCCTAGCTGTCCCCTCTACCTGGAGTACCCTTCACCCTGACCTCTGCACGCCGGCCTGGCTTCTCCTGGTGCAGGTCTCAAACTGTGCCTCACCTTGTCAGAGCGCTCTCTCTGGCCACCTAAACTCCTCTAGGCGTTTTGTCTTAAGCATAGCAGTAGACTCAGCTGGGGATTTTACATGAGTTGTTGGTTTCTTTGTTTAGTGCTTACTTCCCGGAGCTCACCACCCCCTCCCCCATTCCACACTAGACTACAACCAGCAGAGACCTTGGCCATCCCAGTCACTACTAGAGTTCCAATACCTAGAACTACATCAGTGTAAACAGTTGTAAAGAAATGCTGGCTGAATAAATGAATAAATAAGAAAACACTCAGAAGACACCTGCAGGCACTGTGTACGGCCAGACCTGCACGCCCTGCCCAAGCAAATTAAAAATCCATATTTCTCCCAAATGGTATGGATTTTTCACATCTTCTGCAGACTCCGTT
>NC_043712.1:3996308-4003075 GCF_006229205.1 Suricata suricatta | reverse complement strand
CCGCCTCCTAATTCTAAGGGAGTGACTGCTGCTCTGAAAGCTCAGCTTTAACACTGCTGTCTCCCGCCAGGTACTCTTGCCCTCGACCACACGCTCCAGAAAAGCGAACTGCTAACAACCGTCCTAACAAGAGAGCTCCACTGAGAAAGAGGTCTCAAAGCCAGCCTGCACGTAAGAGAGGGAAAAGGTCAGTCCTTTCTTCTCAAGAACTCGGCATTTTATCATCTCTCCCGCCTGCTACATAATGGAATGGTGCCATCAGACAGAGCTTCTTAGAAAGCGGACCGGGGACCGAGAGACACATTACTCCGTTTCAAATCAGCAACGTGCAAATGTCTGCACACATTTCTTCGACTCATACAGTGAATAGGAGACCTTCCTGGGAAATATAAACCCATTACATCAAAATGTGCCTTTCAAAATACAAAGTTAAGATGTTACAAAAGGAAAGCAAAAGTGTATTCTAGAACAGGAGCCAGGTCTTCACACTGAACGCAGTAGAAGGAAGTCACGTTCACCCCCACCCTCTCCCCAAACCACTGAAATGACGTCGAAGGGACGAACGTCGGGTGTCAGCCCACAGGGGCAGAACGAGCGGGGAGGAGACAGGAGCGGAGAGAGGCCCCACTTGAGGAGACAGGGAGCAGCCAGGGGCCAGCACCATCCTCAGCGGACAGGATGCTGGAAACTTGCCCTGCACGTGACGGGGGCGGGAGGGGAGAGGTCAAGGTCAGCAAAGGAGGCGCTCAAGTGGACTGCAGACTCCCCAAAGACCGAGGAAGCGGGGGCACCTGGCCCCACACGAGGGTCCGAGTGGGGTGGGGAGGAAAGGAGACGGACTGGGTACGTCTCTTCTAAACGCCCAAGTGGCAGCTCCCATCAGAGGCCGGGAGGGGTCCTCTCTGGAGGGGCTCAGGGCCAGCTGAAGACAGGGGGAAGGGTATACACTCCGAATGGCAAGGCAGCCCCCCGCCCCGAGCCTGCCCAGGAGGGAACGACCACCACAGCACACTACGTGGCTCCGCTGTAGGCAGCATCTCCCAGTCCTGACGATATGAAAGCCGAGGATCAGTTAAAGCAAAGCGACGGAAAGAAGGTGGGGTAAGAGTCAAGTCAAATCGTTAGCTTCCGTCGTGGGGTCAAGAGACAGTGTCTAAAATAGCAGGCCGAGCAAGCGATTGAGGAAAATGTGGGCAAGTATCCAAAGAAACAGCTACAAGAGCTGAAAGGAGTTCCCTCCGGGGAACGGCATGTGGAACAGTCTGGCAAGGGGCTGATGCTCGCCTTCGAAGTCTTACAGATTACCTATCCGCCTCTTTGTATCCTCTGATGAACATAAAGATCATACTGGGGGTGGGGGGAAATTGAGCCTCCAGCGTAAGCAGGCCCTGAAAACGTGAGCCCTGCACGCTCCAAAACGTGTGTCATCGCCTGGGGACTATCCGTTTCCTATAGTAACACTTAATTTTATTACAAGCCTTATCGCCACAGCTAAAGGTTTTTACAATAGCAGATGCCTTCCCTCCCACACATCAATTAATTTGCAAAATCACTCAGGTTGTAGAAATAATGAGGTGTGGAAAGCTTTCTCCGCTGGAGAGTGCTGCCATCAGAAGGTGGTGGACGTGGTGGGCGAGGTACGAATCCGGCCCCCCCCCCCCCAGCCAAAGTGGCTGCCCGCGCCCCAGGACGCGCTGCCGTCCGCCCCCCGGGGCCTGGAGGACCTGGCCCTGGCTTCAAATCAGGGCCGAGAACTCGGCAACCACCTGGAAAACTGGAAAACAATGGAAAAATTCTAGAAACACGCGGGGGAGTGAGAGACCTTCTCTGCCTCATGAAAGAAAAGCATGGCTATGAGGCTCCTTCTTATAGGTTCTCATTCGGGGTTTACCAAGAAAGTAAACTTTTTGAAAAGAAATGATGTGGCAACTCAGAATCTCAACTTTGGACTGTAATTTGGCAAAACCGCCGATCAAGCCCACGCATTGGATTTTTTTTTTTTTCCTCCTCTCCGAAAGAGCTGAACCGAAGTAACCAACGTTGTTTCAAAACACAGGGGTTGAAAATAGTTCCGCCGCTTCGGGCTCTGCCAAAGAACTGTCTCTCCTCTTATTTTCACTTAAATCCTTTTTTTTTTTTAATGACCTAAATGATAAGATGAACAAGAAGACACTTTTTCATTTTCACCTATACAAGTAACATTCTGTACAGAACAAGTGATCAGCCGCAGAACTGGGCTCCGCGGGGAGCATCTGGGGGGCAGAGCCAATCTGGGAGGGGCCCGGCCAGTGCTCTGGGTTCCACCTGCTCCCCGAAGTGGCTGCTTCGCACCCAAGCCTCTCTTGCCCCCTGTCCCTAGGCCTCACGGTGAGGCCACTCCCCACGGCCACAGCCTGGCGCTGCACCCCACGCTGAGCCTTCTCTCTCGTCTGTGATAAACTGAGTGCGAACAAGCATTTCAAACGGCTTTCTGCTTTGAGATTTCGCCTTCCCAACAAATGAAATAGGCGGCTGCGGCAGCCTGACAGGTAGCAACAACAACACATTTTCTTCCTCGCAACTGGTCTGCACTAGAAGTAAACTATCACTCAAACATTTTTCATTCCCCACCAGCCAAAAAGCAGTCTCCTGCCTGGTGTCTGTCTCTCTAAACATGCCACTCTATTAAGCACGCCCGTCAGAGCCTCTGGATTTCGAGGACAATAATTCTCTTCACACACTTGTGAAAGCAATCCAAAGTTCCCCTGACATTTTCTGACCCAACATTGTCTGCAAAGGGCACAGGTTAACAATGTTTAAGAAAAGATCACACACAATATATAAATCATGAGGATTCCCGGGACGTCGTCTGGTCCGGGGCTTTCAGGTTCAACGCCATATTGCCAAGGAAAGAAATCGCTCTCCTTTTCACTTGCGCACCGTACTGGGCTCAAAAAACACCATTAAAATGCCAACAAAGGCATTTTTGGACCTACAATCATTTGACATTTTTTCTAAGAAAATTTAAATTTGAAAAACTTTGGTATATTTAGAGTCTTATGAAGCGCCACCCACCTCCCCATCCACTCCCCTAAAAAGGGCAAGAAAATTCATCATCAAAGGTTACCCTCCATGGAATGTCATCAGAGTGTGGCATTTCAGCACATACGTTTGTGTACATAAATCCCCAACTGTTCCGAGGTCTCTGCCGTCGCTGACAGAGCCAGGAGCCAGGGCTTAATCACGGAATGGCAGCCTTTCTGAGCTCCTCTTTATTTTCCCTTTTTTGTCACTGGAACTTAGATCCTTCGTTCTGCCTAAGTCTCTCCATCCCATTTGGCATAAAAGTGAGGGGAAGACACCTTCCTTCCTTCCCCACTGACCCCCCCCTCAAGAAGCCAAGGACGTTCATAACATGGTGATTAAAAATACACTATTTTTACTTCAAAAGTTCAACCGTAACACATTCCCTTCTTTAAAAATTTTATAGCATCTACACTTTCAATTTGAGACTTTTCATTCATGCTAGGTGAGCCTCTTGTGTTCTATATTAAACGCCAGGCATGTGTGATCAGCACTATTAATAATGGAACAGCCCCGATCCCCGCGGCAGCAGCGCAGCACCAACCCGCGGCCCTGCGTGGACACACGCCATGCCAGGAGAGCCACTGCAGCCTTTATTAAACAGTCGGGAGGAGGGATGGGCTTCCTGCTCGGCCCCTCCCTAGCTCAAGAATCAGGAGGAATGTCTCCCTTCTTCCCCAAAGGCACAACATATCATTAGGTCTCATAAATATAAACAGATCTGAAACAGAAAACAAGTGATTACCTTTATTAGATTAAAGCGAGAGAGGGAATGTGAGTTTTTAAAAGCATTCATGGACAAAACAAGATTATAAATTCATCAAAATGGATCAGACACAAGGACTTAAGGTCACCAGAGGCATCTATTCTGACGCTGACGGTACAACAAACTGGCGCTCACTTCTCTGGGGTCCGGGCTCCTGACAAAGGAGGGAGGGATGGGAAAGATGCCACTGCAGGGCTCTGTCTAAGGATGCAACTTGAGAAACGTTCTCTAGAAACGTCTGCAGGAGAATCACAAGGTACGCCTCATTTCCAGGTCCGAAACGGGGCTAAACCTGAGCAGGGCCTGAGACACGAGTCTCCAAGTGCTAGCTGGGCTCCGTGCCAGGTCTCCATAAAGAGGCTCGGCGGCACCCTCCTGGTCTCCACCCTCTCTCACACTCGTCCACTCAGGGGCGGCTGGTTCCCCCTCCCACACGCCGCGCGTCCAGCGAGAGGGCCTGCCGAGGCGCTGGCCGTGGCCTTCACCCTTCCCCTGTCCGGCTGTGAGCACAGGTCAACGGGAGAGAGGCCCAAGGTAGGAGGACCTGACATATAGGTGTTGGTTATGAGTCGTCAAATCGCCATCCGCGAAGAGGGGCTGTGTGCGTGGGGACTTCAGCGCTGTGAACTTCCTGGGGACGTGGCCGAGCTCCTTCGCGGCGTCATGAACCCAGCGGAGCGCGCGTGCACACGTACACACATACGTACCTCAGGCGAGCAGTGTGTCCACAGAACACGCGAATCAAGGCCCCAAGTCTTAAGTAACTTCTAGTACAGTAAGAACAGCCCCTAGAGGTCTGCTGTGTGCAAGGCGCTTAGTCCTCTCCGCAGAATAAAGGTGACATGAAAACCACGTCCCCCGTGAGGACAGAAGCTTGGAGGAGTGACGTCACCCGCCCGGTCACGTGGCTGACCGCAGACCCAGAGGAGCCCAGGCTGCGAGTCCCACTACTACGCGGTGCCGCCCCGCCGGACGGAATTTCATTTACTCAATGATGAATAACAATCAGTAATAATAAGCACGTACGGTGGCTCTAGTACACTGCTGGGGAGAAGGCCACGGACAAGGCGGGACTGCCACCCTCGTGCGGAGGACGCTCCAGAGGAGGGATGGGAAAGATGAGAAACAAAGGCAGTAAGCCAAACACGGAAGATGACGTACGTGCTGATGAGACGTACGGAGGGCGGGGCGCCGGGGGCTCCGTCGGGTGGGCGTCCGACTCCGGCCCAGGTCAGGCTCTCGCGGTTCGTGGGTCTGAGCCCCGCGTCGGGCTCGGTGCTGACAGCTCGGAGCCTGGAGCTGCTTCCGATTCTGTGTCTCCCTCTCTCTCTCTCTGCCCCGCCCCCGCTCATGATCTCTCTCTGTCTCTCAAAAATAAATAAACGTTTAAAAAAAATTTTTTTTAAAGCGGTACGGGGAGAAATAACGGGGGACAGTAGACAGGGCTGGGCAGCAGCGAGAGGCTGCGACATTAAATGGGGTGGGCAAGGAAGGACTCTCTAGAAGGTGGCCCCTGAGCCAAGACTTGAAGGATCAACACATTTTGAGGCAACCAGGAAACTTCCGACAGAGGAGGGATGCGACCACAGTCCACCTCGCACACTTCGCACACCTCAACACTAAAGACTCCAGAGAAGGGGGCTTCGGCTCGTGACGGCCGCAAGTCTCACTCGCCTCCCTTCCTCCGGGCACCTGCGGGTGGGGGAGCAGGAGTCTGGCCTCACGTTACTACACAATGGCTGGCTGTGGTCCGTGCTAAGCCTGGACCCCTTCTTTGTCCAGTTTGCCAAAATCCATTCCCCGCGAAGATGCTCCCTTTGACACTGCTCAGCACACGCATGAAGGTAAAATAGGACACTGTGCTCTGATCACCCGCGGGATGAGCCGAGCCCTCAACCCGCCGGCGTAGACCGAGGCGCTCGTCTCTGCTGGTGGCGAGTGTGAACGGGGACAACACTGGGAAGGGCAAGGGGATAGCATCTGCCAAAATGCTAAATACAGCCGCTCGCGGGCCAGCAGGTGCTCCTCTAAAAACTGGCCACATATCCGGGCAAACACGTCCACGCCCGGGTATACGGCGTGGCGCCGTCTGTAGTAACCGAAGACCAGAGACCGCCTGCGTTCCCCCTACGGAGAACTCACCATGGTACATCCGTAACGTCGACGCTAACCACCTGCTCAAAAAGGACCATGTGAGGTTAGCAAGGGTAAAACGGCGGCCTTTCAGAAGAGCCGGTCTGATAACTGCATCGTGGCCACCGATGAGGATGCCTCCATCCTCGAGAACAAAGGGGTCACGATAAGGTGGAGTTACTCCGCAGTGCTTTAGCAGAACTTTCAGGAAGGCACTGTGTGCAGGGCCAACACTGGAGCAAACATGGCCCATCGAGGCGAAGAGGATGGTCTGACACACTACTCTGATCCCCTTTCTGAAAGCCGGAAACGTTTTCGAGATTAAAAGTTTGAAAGACGTGTGAAGATCATGGCCAAACCTCACCAGGGGAAGCCCCTCCGAAGAGGAGCAGGTGTCCGTGCTGGTGCAGACAAAGGCTGACGGGCCAGGGCAGACAACTTCTCTTCATGTGTGAGCGACAGCTAGGCTGAAGCCTCAGGCAGCCAGACTCAACCAGCACACGGTCCCCTGACCCAGCCAGAGACACAATAAAGCCAGATCCAACGTGGGCTGTGCGGTCCACGCTCCCAGTCCAGCCTAGCGTGAGCCACCATTCTGAGCAACGGCTCTAAAAGAGCAGCGGGGGGGGGGGGGGGCACCTCAGGGGCTCAGTCAGTTAAGAATCTGACTTTGGCTCAGGTCATGATCTCACAGTTTGTGGGTTCAAGCCTCGTGTTGGGCTCTGTGCTGCCAGTTCAGAGTCTGGAGCCTGCTTCAGATTCTGCGTCTTCCTCTCTCTGACCCTCCCCTCCTCACACTGTCTCT
>NC_043712.1:3994751-3996208 GCF_006229205.1 Suricata suricatta | reverse complement strand
GGGTGGGGGGGGACATAATTAAATTCATGGGCTGGATTGTTTAAAGCCGATCAAGAGATATTTTGGAAAGATCTGAAAAAAGCTGCAGAACAAAAACATTCTCTGGCTAACATCTAATGAACGAACCCACTTCCTTCTCCTGAGCAGGGGAGCCCTCGGGACGCAGGTGCGCGGTGTGCGCGTCACGTGTTCTAACTGGGTCAGTAACTCCTCCGTCACCAGGCCAGCACCCCTGCTTCGTAAGACAGAGCAGGAGGAAATGATCTTGAGTTTGAATCCCAGCTCTGCCACTTACTGCCTGGATGATGCCGGGCCAAGTGCCATGACCCATCTACCCCGGCATCCCGTCTATAAAACATAAATAACGCGTGGACATTTCGTGGGGCTGTCGGTGAAGACTCAGACACGTCAGTCGCTACAGATGCAGCACCAATTCCGTTTCTAGGGATAAAGCTTTGGGCCTCAAGGGGCTTACGGACAGACTTTAAGCAGATAAGCCCCTAAACTACAAGGGAACGACCTTCATGACAAATGCCTCAAAGGCAAGGCACAGCTGCTGAAAGCCTACCCCCCGAAGGACATTTCCAGCAGAAGGAACAGCATGTGAAGAGGCAGCAGCAAGGGAGCCTGGCATGTTAAAGAAAGTGAAGGAACAGTGTGTGTGAAACGTACAGTCACCGCGGCAGGAACAGGACTAGCACTCAACAGAGGCTCGGTTGTAAGAAGAGACAGCGCTCGGTAACAAGCATGCCCCTTCCCGTCATGCCCACACATCATTCCGCTCCTCGTGGGGACCGGCAGGCTTACGTCACAATGCGCCTGTGCAGACGTGAAATAGGTGCAATCTTCATTGCCGGGCTCACCCTATAAAGGGTTACTGTTTCCCGGGAGCTTCCTCAAACACCTTTGTGACTTAGCGTCACCTCCTGGAACGCAGGCGTGAGCAGCTGGGTGAGAAGCTCTTCAAGCTCACGGTCCAGGGAGGTACGGGGGACTAGCTCATTCAGCCCAAGGCGCCTGCACAAAACACGAGTAAGCTAGGCTTCTCAAACAGTGGCTCTAGCAGTTGAAAGACTAGTTACTGGCATACAAAACAAACAGCAAGCAACTGAAATCCACAGAGTGGTTGGTAATTCCTATTTCAAAACCTAAAGCTTGGCTGGCACGGAGGACAGATGGCCGTGCACCGTGCAAACAAGTCGACGGCAACGACGGGCTCGGGCAGGCTCTGGTGGCGCCGAGAGCAAGCTGGGGCTGCCGCGTGGGGCAGTGAGAACGGCCTGGCAGAGTCTCTGGGGAGCAGCACGAAGTGGAAAAAGGCCAAAGAGGCAGAGCGCCCACTCCACACCCCCAAGCAGTCACGGGTCGTGGTGGTGCGCCTCCTACGCGTGGGCTCTGGCTGACACTCAGCGGGTTCCCTTCCCAGAAAGGAGACAAGAAGGCAGAGTCCCAGAGCC
>NC_043712.1:3989416-3994651 GCF_006229205.1 Suricata suricatta | reverse complement strand
GAAATGGGCTGGTTTTCAGGACGGCGCAGTAGGGGCCTGGGGGGGAGGGGGAGGTCGAGAGGGTGACCTCTGAGCAAAGGCTGGAGAGTGAGGGCACGGGTCCTGGGATCTGGGGAGGAAGAGTGGCGGGCTCAGAGGCCCTGGCGTGAGACTCAGCCAGGAGGCTGAGGCTGGAGCAGGGAGAACCAAGGGGGTCGGGGGGATGCAGTGGGGCTGGGGCTCCTACGCCAGGTGAGATGGGAGCAACAGAGGGCGTTAGGCAGAGGAGTAACAGGCCTTTCGTTGCTACAGGACTCTAGGGGCGCCTGGGGGGCTCGGTTGAGTGTCCAACTCCAGCTCAGGTTATGATCTCACGGTTCGTGGGTTTGTGGGTTCGAACCCCATGTCGGGCTCTGTGCTGACAGCTTGGAGCCTGGAGCCTGCTTCAGATTCTGTGTCTCCCTTTCTCTCTGCTCCTCCCCCATTCATGCTCTCTGTCTGTCTCTCAAAAATAAATAAAAGTTAAAAGTTTTCTTAAATAAAAATAAATAAATAAATAAAGGACTCTGGCTGCTGGCTGGGAACAAACTAGAGAAGCAAGATGAGCCAACAAGCCCATGGCAGGCCCGGACCGAGGCTGTGACGGTCAGCCGGGTTTAGCAAAGGCTTCATATCTAACTAAGTGGCGTTATTTTGGGTCCAGTGCTTTCCACTTGGTTTACTAAATTGCAAGGAATGCCAAAGAACAAAGAAACTCCCCACAGCATAAATGGTTGATCATTTCTAGATGGAGAAGAACTTCTCAAGCTTGAAAGCAAAGAAAGAACAGAACAAGAACCATTAGATTTGATGCACAAATATTTTAACGTTTTATCATCAAACCTGCCGTTCACCGAGTGCGCACGCACGGCGCCAGGCACCCAGCTAAGAGGTGGGAGAGCTGGGGGCGGGGCGCAGGGTGTGGCCCGTTCCCCACCACCTAGTCTCTCAGACTCAGGTTCCTCGCCTCTAAAAAGAGAATGCTAACCACTGTGCACACAGCTCAGGGCTGCTGGGGGATTAAACGTGTTAATTCATGCCAGCACCGAGCACGGTGCCTGGGACATGGCAAGTGCTCGATAAACATGGGCCCTATCATCGTTAGCTGCCACAGAGCTGCCCTCGTGCGGCCCGAGCTGCCGTGCGGCCCGAGCTGCCGTACTGACGGAAGACCAGACAGGCGCTCCCAGCAGCGGACGAGGACTGGAACTCCCATCCGGGCTGTCTGATGGCAGAGGCCACGCCGCGCCCCCTTGAGGTGGGAGAGTCGGCCTGCAGAACGACAGGTGAGGAAGAGGAGCCAGGAGGCGCGTGTTTCCCTGCGCAAGGATCACTCCCTGAGCAGCCACCACGAGCTGCATAAGGGGAGGGTCTAGGGACAAAGGCACATCAGACAGGACCCTGCCCCCAGGAGCTTCCCGGGGCACGTGCTGCACCCAGTGAGCACAGGTCCGTCCCTTCTAGAAGAGGAACCTCTATGGCCTCTTTAGGCTCCGCAGCTCTGAAACATGAGGATTCCGTGTTTTTGCTGGTTTTGTTGCAGAAGACCACAGGAGGGGGAAGAGTGTCAAGGGAAAAGCAGGACGTTTGCTAAACAGACAACACGCATCCCCTTCACCTTCCCCTGATGACAGGATGCGTGGCACTCACTGCCCCACCAGTGTCAACCGCTGCTTGTCGCTTTTCAACGTGTGGCAGACACAAACCGAGTGCGTGTGGGCCTTCATCTTGTCGGGCTCGGCGCCAGCCCCACACACGGGCCAATCGCCCCCGAAACCAACCTGTGCTTTTCAAGCCGTCGGAGCCTCACTCTCCTCCCCGCGCAGGGAGATGAATTATTAAGAGATGAGAAAGCCGGGGCCGTCACCTTTCTGCTTCAGTCCCCTACGGGAGACCGGTTTAAACCGAACTAGGCAACAGGCCGCGGGGCGGGTTACTTAAGGGCCATTTACGAAGCTGGCGTCTGTCTCCGGGGACGCTGAGGGTGGGGCCCCGGGAGCGCTGACGGAGCTGAGGCGGCTGGGCTGCATCGTGTGGGAGAGGGTGTCACCTGACGGCAGCCTGCCCACGCAAATGTCATGAGGCAGCTATAAATAGGGTCCGAAATCCATACGTGGGGCAAACATACGATGCAGCGAACAAGCAGCAAGGCAGCAGCCCTGACGGGAACAGCGGCAGAGCCGAACCGCACCCGGCCCTCGCAGCCCATCGAGGCTGAAATCCGGATCAAGGACACGATGGTCCCAATAAGTGTTCAAAGTGACCAAGCGTCACACGGACTCGGCAGACTCTGCCTCTTCCGCCGCCGTGCAGCGCGGTGCCCGCGCTGCACACCTGCCGCACACCCGCCGCCTCTGGGCTTGGATCTCCCGGCAGCCCCCGCGGCACTGTCACGCCCACCATCTCGCTCATTTCAGGGGCGTGGCTGCTGCCCCAGCGTTTCCCTCTGTGCAGCGACGGGGGGCGGTGCGGAAGGGCCGGAAGCCTTGCCCCAAGGGCGAAGGGTCAGGGCGCTGGGCTGGCAGCTCACAATCCATCCTCGGAGCAGGGCGATGCGGCCACCGCCATTAGTCTTAAGCCCAAACCATGGGCAGCAGAGAAGAGTAAAAGGGAGGGCCAAGAAAGAGAAAATTAAGTAAAATAAAGAAGAAAATAAAGAGAAGGAGAGAACAAAAGAACAAAGGCAGGTCCAAAGAGTGCAGCCAACAGCTCATGGGCACCCCTCAGTGCCCAACCCGGCGGGCGGTGGGGGTGACCGGAAGGAGCCACAGGCGGGGAGCGGAGGGCAGCGGGGAAGGCAGAGGTGAGCAGGGGTGGCAAGCAGACGGCTGGGGGAGCCAAGGCTCAGGAGGGGCAGGGGCACCTGACTCTTGTTTTCGGCTCAGGTCATGATCTCATGGTTAGTGGGTTTGAGCCTCGCATTGGGCTCCGCGTTGACGGTGCAGAACCTGCTTAGGATTCTGTCTCCCTCTCTCTCTGCCCCTCCCCTGCTCTCCCTCCCTCTCTCTCTCAAAATAAACATTTAAAAATTTTAAATGAAAAAATAAAATGAAATGAAATAAAAGAGGGGCTAAGGGGCCCAGACACTACGATAGTGTGTGTGCGTCTCCATGGCTCTCACACCCACTATCTTTCACCATCAGCTCTGTGGTCTGGGGTCAAGGAGCCATTCCGTGGACTCCAAGCTCTGGGAAGAACAAGGTTTGGTACACGTGGGGGCAGCATGGCCTCTGCGTTTACCTTGGGGAACTGGGTTCTGTGTGGGAGCGACCGCCCTGCCCCAGAGTGCACTGTCCGCAGAGCACGTCCGGGCCCTCCCGTCCAGGGCTGCAGCAGCGTCCCACGCCCATCAGCCGGCCGTCGGTGCCCATGTGCACCCGACAAAGCTCTAGCTGAGAGCTAACCCTACTACCAAAAAATGTACAGCCACAGGATTTGTGGACCAAAAAAAAAAAGATGATATTTTACAATTTTTAAATATTCATTGTGGCTTCAAAACCTAGGACCAAAGTCCAAATTAGTGCTGTGCAGCAGAGACGAGAGGGGAGAGTGCTGTCTGGGCCCATCATGCACAGCACATTCACCGGGTCTGGCCCGCGGTGGCAGCTGCCGCGGACTTTCTTCTTCTCAAGAATGCAAATGATTAAGATAGATTAAATACCTAGTTTGCTTAAATACTCTTGATAATGAGTTTCTTTCCTTCTTTTAAGGGTGTTTGATGTTGGCAGTTGATGGATCTTGAGTTAAATTGTTTTAATTCAAAACAGCACCATCTGTTGTTAGGATCTGCCGGCTCAAGAGAGGAGGCAAGAAGCAGCACCGCTAAGAGCCAGAGAGGGTGACGAGTACTGACGGGAGCCACGTGGAGGGGGGCAGGTGTTGGGGTGGAAAGGGCACTGCAGACGGCAGGTTCGGAGACCAGGACTCCTGTCTCGACTCAGGCCCTGCGTGGCCCTAAGATCTGGGACTCCGCTTCTTCCTCTACAAAATGGGAGGGTGGCTTCAAGATGGTGACGATGGGGACCCTGGCAAGCACTGCTGGCAGCTGCAATTGCTAATGCGGACTGTGCGCCAGGCACAGCGAGATGGATCGCACATAAACGATCTCACTTATACCCACGCTCTGCCTTGTTTAAGCTCCTCAAGCCCAACAGTATGTGTCCTAATGTCCCCATTTTACAGATGAGAAACCTGAATTCAAGACAGGTGAAGTAAGTCACTTGTCCACGCTCACACAGCCAGGGGTGGGAAGGCACGACAGATCTGTGTCTCCGGAGGCTGCAGGTGTAACCAGGTGCCACACTGCCCGGCAGCCTGCGGGACTGAAGAGCCCTATGATTCCTCCCCCTCCAGGGTCCAGTCTAGTGGCCACGCCCTGCATTCCTGGATCACAGATACTCCGGTATCGCTGAAGCAAAATCACGAAGAGGGCTAAGCATTCTAGAAGCCGGACTCGCAGCCTGGGAGCGGACTCGGCGGCACCTGGCACTACTGCTAACTGGCTCTTACTCACTGGGCTCCGCCTGCAACGCACACCTGTGATCTGAATGTTGATGTGAGATGTAGAAATTAGCAAAAACTGGACTAGATCCAATGGAAAATCCCCAGCGTTTGACTTTTTGAAAGGCCACTAAGTATCTTCCAGGAGATGTTTATTTGCAACCATGACACTGTATAAAAGGAATGATCGTGTTCCTGTGAATCAGGGGACACACCTCTACCAACTCTAGATGCGGAAGTGAACGAGGGGAGTCCGCACAGACATTCCACGGGCCACCAGTTTACTCTCTGAGCGAGCGGCCAGGTGCATCTTCCACTAAGCTCTGAAGCAGGCAAACGTAAAACTCTCGGTAACAAAAGTACTACTTCCAAAAGACCTGATTTTACTCTTCAGAAATCTACAGAGTTAAGGAGGGTGAGGGGGACCGGGAAAACCTACTACCATCCAAGTGGAGAGGTAGTACAGTTTCAAGGAAGAAAGAAAAAGTAACAATCATTCCAGAAACCTAAGACTTAGGTTTTAGTATAGAACTATTTTTACTGCCAGACCCTGGGCAACTCATTTAACCCTTTTAAGACTCAATTTTTCCAACTACCACGTTTAAAAAAAAATAAAACATAAAAAATAAAACTAAAGGAATACAAATGTCCGCTGCCTTCAGGAGATAAGAAACGCACCATTCAGAGTACCCACGAGGGCTCCACTGGCAGAGCTGC
>NC_043712.1:3983866-3989316 GCF_006229205.1 Suricata suricatta | reverse complement strand
GGGGCTCTCGGCCCCTGGGAGGCAAGTGCCCCCGCTCTGCCTCCTGAGCTAGGGGGAGGTCGTTATTTACACACCTCCGCATATTCACATCTCACATACCAGTAGACTCATTCTATATATGAAAGCTTTCATAAAAGTTTTTAAAAGGGAAAAGCTCTTCTGATTCCCTATGGTGGACAGCAAATGAAAAGGTATGCTATTGGAAAAGAGTAAACCGAAAGAAATGACTTTCGTTAGAATTTAAACCAGCAGGGGCACCCGGGTGGCTCAGTCGGTTAAGCGGCTGACTTCAGCTCAGGTCATGATCACAGAGCTCTCAGGCTCATGAGTTCGAGCCCCGTGTCAGGCTCTGTGCTGACAGCTCAGAGCCTGGAGCCTGCTTCCGATTCTGTGTCTCCCTCTCTCTGCCCCTTCGCTGCTCATGTTGTCTCTCTCTCTCTCTCAAAAATAAATAAACTTTAAAAAAAAAAAAGAATTTAAGTAAACAGATTTAAAAAGGAATTCCAACGGTCAGGAACTTATTTTTAACTCAAAGGTTCCCTGGGCAAGAAGCAATCCCCGACAGCGCGGCAGACAGCAGCGTGCGTGTGGGGAGGACAGAAAACGACCACCCGTGAGCCCAGAAAGGGGCAAAACGTGCAGCAGCACCACGCAAACATTGTCTCTTGGCGGCGAGCTGCCACAGGTGCCCAGGCTAATGCCAGGCGCTGGCGGCACCCAGGGAGGATGGCAGGCGCGTCCGCTGCAGCCAAGGATGTCAACCGGGACAGTTACTTTCTTCTCACATTTGCTGTATTTTCCAAATTTCTTTTCTTTTTAATGTTATTTATTTTTGAGAGAGAGAGCGAGCAAGGGAGAGCAGGGGAGGGTCAGAGAGAGAAGGAGACACAGAATCAGAAGCAGGCTCCAGGCTCTGAGCTGTCAGCACAGAGACCAATGCGGGGCTCGAACGCATGATCGGTGAGATCACGACCTGAACCAAAGTCAGATGTTTAACCAACTGAGCCGCCCAGGCAGCCCTGTATTTTCCAAATTTCTATAATTAACCAGTTACTTCCATGATTAAAAGTGCAGTTTTTTTCAAGCGAATCGGGGAGTAACTGAAAGGAAAAGAAAAGAGAAGGACAAGAGGTGGACAGGACAGACAGACAAGAAGGAAAGGTGAGCAAGACCAGCTTTGGAAATCGGGCAAAGCGCAGGCTCCCGCACCTGGCAGCCAGTGGGGGTGGGTAGGTCACGGACGCCAGGTCCAGCATGCTGTCGGTGAAGAGGGACAGCAGTGCAGACGGTGCCGTCACTTTGAGGGTCAGAGACGACATAAGGCATCTCGCACAGTGTCTGACTCTCGGGGAACGCACCCTCTGTAAACCCTTTCTACGGTGTGTCTCCCCTTACTTCGCACTATCGCTTTGTTCAGGGGTCTTTCGGCCAAGGTGCCTGGGGGTGCGGGGCGGTGGGGAGGGGCGAGGAGAGGGGGCCCACGCCTGTCCCAAGGGACGACGGATTTCACTCCCCCCGGTGCGTTCTATTAGCAGCCTGGCTGCCCACTGCGCCACATTTTCAGCTTGCAAGCTAACTTTGTTTCTAATTATCTGCTTTGCAGTTGGATCTGCTGACCTCACATCTGAAGGACAGTCCTGCATCTGCTTAAGTGATCAAAAACACTGCACATTCATTTTACCCACAAAGTCCATGGTTGGAAAATTACCGTAGAACAGTTTCAAATGAAGGCCCATTTCATTTTTTTCACCTCTGGTCAGTCTGCATTTAATGAGGAGCATACCATCAACAAGGAAAAAATAAAACCTACTCAATTCGGTTGAAACGCTTAAAAACAGGAAACAATGTTGATTCAGAGCATTACCCCACGCCACCCACCAAAAGTAATTTTAGATCGATTCGAGTTAAAAGTATGAAGTCACAGGAAAACATGGCAGAGAAAAGATGTGAACGTCTAACAGCTACTCTCCTAGTTTATAGAAACGGAAGACAAAAAGGAAAAGACCAACAGATTTGACTGAACACACGCTTGAAACTTTGGGGTGTTCACAAAAGAAAAAATAACAACATCTGAGGCAAACAACAAATTGGGAAGATACATGCAAAAGCAAAAAGGCTTAATATTAATAGTTGTAAAGAGAAACAGTGAAAAATATTTGTGCAAAGTTTGCCAAGACGTGTGTTCAAGAATATTCCCCGCAGCATATTTTTAAGTGTAAAATAAGTGGGCAGCCCGTCCATCAACCGGAGACGGGTACGGTGTTACCCAGGACACCGTGTGACGGAGAATCGGGCGGACGGCGCATGCACACAGGATCTACACGGTTCCAGAGTGAAAGAAAATGGTGAAGTGATACGCTTAGTAGGACCCCACACATGTGTTCTGTAACCCCCCACACGCGTGCGCACACAGACCCCAAGGAGCTTCACATCAGGCCGTAAAGTAGCTGTATCTGGCGATAACGGGAGCGGGGCAGGGAGGGGAACCCACTGCCACTCTTCAGCTTACGCTCCTTAGACCGCTGTCTGTTCGCTTGTTTTACAACAGATACTATCTGATGTAACAAACAACACTGTGGCGGGTACTTCTAGCTGCTTCTCAGTATCCATTCTCCTTTACTTGCTAGGTAACAAAATGCCAAGTTTTTAAACAGGACCCAAAGCTGTCCAACCAAAACACTACATTTCTCAGCAACACTTGGAGCGAAGTACAGCCAAGTGTCTAAGTTCTGGCAGGTAAGATGTTAGCAACATGTTCCGGCAGGTTCTAGGAAAACTCCTTAAGAGCTCGTGAGGAGTGCCCTTTCTCCCCTTCTTCTTCACTCCTTCTTGCCGGACAACTAGAGCCCCGACAGCCATACGGGCAAATTGGGAACGAGCTGTGCATGGCAAAGCAACAGGATGGATGGAACCTTCAGCCCGCCACTCTGGAGCTCCCATACCAGCCCTGGAATATTTCAAGAGGACTAGTTATCTACAACCAAACCCAACTCTGATAAAAATAAATTTCTATGCCTACATTTAGCAAATTAAAAGATGATGAACCAGAATAGACAAATGAGAAGAAAAGAGGTACATCTAAGTAATAAACATAGAGGCAGAACCTCAATACTAATTAAGGAAGCAAACTAACACAGTAGGCTGCTGTGGCTCACTATCCACTACGTACAGATGGGAGTGTTTGTCTTTTATTTTGACAATTTTTTCCAATCCTCGTGAAAATGCACAGACATAGACCAACGAATATTGCCAGGAAAGCAATTTGGTAAGACATACTAAGAGTCTTTAAAAAAGAAAAAAAAACATCTCTCATTCTGGATCCGGGTAAGAGGCAGCAAGCACCTTGCAACCTGTCTCCCCGCTGACTGCAGCTGTTAACACCTGGACAGAATGCAGGGAGCGTTACCCGAGGATCCGGGAGGAAAGAGCAGCAGGTGAACCACGGAGAAAGACCGGAAGTCCAAGTACCACCGAACGGAGATGGGTTTACCCACTCCACTGGTGTCCTTGGCCTGGACTCGATGCGGCCTCAAACCGGAAGTGCACACCAGTGTAGACTGACGCACTCCAGGAAAAGGTCTCTAGCTGTGGCTCAGAGACTGGGAAAGGGGCACCCGGTTGAGAGAGAGCGGGCAAAATCACTTGTTGGTCTCTTCCTTCTCTCCATTTCTCAGGTCCCAGCCCCTCGGCAATCATGGCGGCGGTGATGACAACAACATTAGCAGCTAACTGGGCCTACAGTGTTGAGGGTCAGGAAACACTTTTTTAATCAGAGAATCTACAGTCCCAAGAGCCTGAAGGACCCCCCCCCCCCCGCAGCTTTCATTCTCTCAACCGTCCTATCACTTTGTTCCAAATGCAACAGTGAGAAGCACACAGCATAGACAGGCAAATAAAACCCGTGTTTTTGCCAAGAACCAGAAAGGAGAAACCTACGGAATCAGAAATTACAAGAGAGACTGTGGAAAAAGAAGTACTTGGGGAAGCAAACTCATAAAGTTGTTTATGAACTCCTGTCTTCATCTCTAAGCTATACATCTCTAAGCATGGATGTGAACCTAGAGAACATAAAACAGGCTATAACAACTCAACTGTGGGACAGATGACCACCAAGTCAGAGACACTGAGTGGCATACACATGAGACAGTTTGGAATAGCCACGCAGAGGCTTTGAAAACAAAACTAACAGGGTGCCTTGGCGGCTCGGTTGGTTAAGCGTCCAACGTCAGCTCAGGATAGATCTCGTGGTTGGTGAGTTTGAGTCCCATATCGGGTTCTCTGCTGTCAGTGTAGGGCCTGCTTTGGATCCCTAGTACCCCTCCTGCCCTCTGCCTACCCCTCTCTCTCAAAAATAAACAAACATAAAAACTAAACTAACACCTAAATCACAACCCATAGAAAATGGATCTGAACCTGCAACCCAAACCCAAGAGGGTCAATTGCCTCCAAAAACAAAATTATCTATATTCCCCTCCCCTCAAAATTCATATTCCCATTAGAGTTTAAACAGAATCTCCTCTGATACTATTAAAATGTCTAAGGTACAATCCAAAATTACTTTGCATATAAATGATAAGGAAAATCTCAATACACATATGTAAAAATGCCACTACAAAATGACAGAGAAGTTGGAAGTTTCTGATGTAGACATTAAATGGCTGTTATAAAAATGTTCCAGCGAATAAGGGCAAACACTCTGGAAATGAACAGAAAAACAGAAAGTCTCAGCAAAGAAAAAGAAGACATGGGAAGAGCCAAATGGAATCTTCAGGAGAACACACACACACACACACACACACACACACACACACACACACCCCACCCCCCTTGGTCCCCTTGGCTCCTTTGCAGTAGTGATTTATGGTTTTGTAATAAAGCTTGTCCAAATCCTGAAAAATAAAAAATAAAAAATTATACCCTCTCGCCCAGTAGTTCTATTTCTGGGACTCTATCCTTCAAGGACCACCCTGTGTCCTCTAAGAACCTTCTAAAGTTCTCCTAAAAAAAGATAAAACATCTTGCACAGAGACGTTCGATCCACCCATCTTTGAAACAGTGGCAAACTAAATGTCCACCCTGGGAGGGAAATGGTGTGGGAACTATGGCGTATGCCCTGAGTAGACCATTATACAGTTTTTTTAATTAAAATGGTTTGAATACTGCATAATATTGCCCTAGAATACCACCAAAAAACTCCTGGGATGTAATGGGAAATGGGGCAGGGGTAGTTTTCATTGTATATGAAGAATAAACACAACGTAGCCAAACACAAGAACATTTGCCTGGAGGAAAAGAACATCGGAGTGTTAACAGCGCTGAACTCTAAATAGAGGGATTACAGATGCCTTTTTTTTCTTCTTTCTGTTTCTGTTTTTCAGATTGGGATAATGAGCACATACTACTTTGAAAAACAATAATTAACTGCTTCTCTCTCTCTCTCTCTCTCTCTC
>NC_043712.1:3981205-3983766 GCF_006229205.1 Suricata suricatta | reverse complement strand
CCCCGCCGCCCCCCCCCCCCGCCTGCAGGCCTCTGCCCCTCACATAGGTACCCCCCACATACCCTCCACCCCATCTGAAGGAGCCACGCCCCGGTCTCTCCAGCCTTTCATCCTGCATTATTTTGCCTCTAAAGCACTTCTTACTGTCCGATTTTATTTACCTATTTTTGTATCCTCTGCCAGAATGTAAAGCTCCATAAGAGCAATGACCTTGAGCCCTTTGTTTTCTTCATTACTGTATTTCCAGCATCTGAGCATATGGTAGGCACTCAACAACGCTGGATGAGTGACTGAAAAGACTCAGCAATGGCCTCAATGTGCCTCAATCAGAGCTTGTCCAGGGGACCTCAGGCTCAACACACGCATACATACACATAAACGCCCCCCCACCACCATGCTCTAAGAAGCGGACCCTTTCTCATTTGTCAAGACAGCTTTTCTAGTCAGTTGTGAGGTGTGTCCCAAATAACGTGGTCCCCACATCAGGTAAACGACACGAGGTTGTCAATAATTTGCTGCAACAGGGGCGCCCTTCACCTGCATCGCAGCGGCTTTCTCGAGGGCACAAGGAAGCGCCAGCATGAGAGCGGCTGGCACGGGGACCTGTGGGAGGCTCCCAAATCTGACCAGGCTGGGGAGAGGCGGGCTTGTCTTGGCCACAGCTGGGCTCCTGTCGCGGGGGTCTTTCCTTCTCATCCCATGGCTACAGCCAGTACTATTCGAAGGCCTACCCCACCGCTCAGCCCGCATCCCTGAGCTAGACGTCGAGACCGTGGAAACACGTGCGGTTAGAGCACCGATCTGCGTCATCCAATGTGGTGGCTACTGGCCACAGGGGGCTATTTAACTTAAATTTAATTAAAATTTAATAAAATGTAAACCTCAATTCCTCAGTTACACTAGCCACATTTCAAGGTCTCAATAGTTAGATGTGACTAATGGCTACCAAATGGAATAACCCCTCTTCAGGGCGTCTCCACCGCCTCAGAAAATTTCGTCAGCGAGCACACTCTGAATTCCAGAAAATGAGTGTGTCACACGCCATAAGACTGGAGAGTTCCCACGGAGACTCTGGTGCCAAAGTAGTCCCTTCCCTTTCTTAACTGTGACACGGCCATTCAGCTTATGATCAACTGTAAAAAAATGAACAGCAGAACAAAACAAACTTTGGTCCAGGAAAAAGGGCAACAGGAGAGAATAACATGGCTACCATTCACTTTTTGACTGATTTCATCCAACGCACGCACGAGGTTCCTCACGATACAGGCAAACTGCATGCAGCGAAGCTCCTACAAGCAGAGACGGATGGACACACAGAAGGGGGGTGACGAGGGAGAAAACGGCCTCAGCAAGTCCCCAGTCTGTGGGCTCTCGGAGGCTGTCACCTTAAGACAATTCTATTCTTGTACGTTCCCTTTACCAGGGGTCAGCTATTTGTCTACAAACTTCTGCTTCACAAGCAAAACCAAAACAACTTGGAGAAGAGCTGACATTTAATCTGCAAACAGTTCCTATTTGAGGTTTAACAATAAAAGATTAATTCAGCACAGTGACTATCTAGCAGTTATGCAATACACATGTTTTTGAAATAGATAATGGCTATCAGGAATAAAGCCTTTTATTCCTTGTAGAAGTAGCATTTCAAAGGTAAGACTTAAATACACGGAGAGGGGGAAAAATCTCCCATAACGAAGCCCAGTCAAACTCAGATCAGTGAGATGCCCCAACACAACATTCCAGGTCAACTGAAATTACTGTTTCGTCCCCGGTTTTCAGCGTATGCCCCTTAGTGATTCCGTGAAAAGGCTGCCCAGAAACCCATTAGCTTGGCCAAAGGAGGACATGGTAAAAGGGGAAAGACAGTCGTGGGGAGGGAGGTCCTCATTTCTTCAGGAGAAGCATCACAGAGCTCAACGGGGGGAGGGGAGGAGGGGGGAAAGACGGGAAGAGGGGGAGGGAGCCTGGGAGAGAGGCGTGTGCAGACATTAGGGGAAATGCTTACCTCTTAAAACACACACACACGTGTACACACACACACACAAGAACATTCTAGTGAGTGCCTGCTATGTGTCAAACCCTATAGAGAGTAATTCATAGATATTATGTCAATGCTCACAAAAACCCAGCCACTATTACAAGCCCCATTTCGCATGTGAAAACGGAGACACAGAGACCTTAAGCAACATGCCTAAAATCACCCAGCTAAGAAATGGCAGAAGCAGGCAATGAACCCAGGCAGAACTTTCAGACGCAGGTTTGTGGCTCCTGCGCCCCATTCCCGGGGTCACTGCTCTGCCTCTGCTCCTGTCCTCTTGACACACCCTATGTTCCTCGCAAAAGAGCCGAGTCCCCCGAGTCTGTAAGGTGCGCCCTGGTGCCCACCGGACGCCGTTTTTCACTCCGGTGCTTCTGTATTATGCTGCCCATTAAAACACATACACAGTGAAGGACTAAGTCACAGCTTCCTTTTTAAAGCAAACTTATGGGAAAAAAGAATCTATTTTTAAAACATCGAGTAATCAAAAGTAAAAATGTGATGGGAATATAACCAAAAAACAATC
>NC_043712.1:3943549-3981105 GCF_006229205.1 Suricata suricatta | reverse complement strand
ATACAAAATCAGCCAGCAACTAGAAAATTCTGCCTACACCTGGGATTTTTCGGCAGGTGACCCCAAGCATTACTCATCAAAGTGAAAAGACTCCCCGAATTTAGTCCTAGTTAAGCTCCCTGAAGGCAGAAAACCGAGTTTTTCTTTCTCCGAGACGCCGGAATCAGCGAGGCACCCTCCCCGCTGGCTCGGCCCCTCCTGACGGCAACCACGTCGCTGCGGCTCCCAGGGAGCGCACAGGGAACATTCTGTGCTCACAGGGAAGAAACACCAAAAATGCCAATAGTTATTTATTTTTGAGAGAGACGGGCGTGGGGGGGCGGGGGGGGGGGCAGAGAGAGAGGAGACAGAGAATCCCAAGCAGGCTCTGCAGTGTCAGCACAGAGCCCGACGCAGGACTCGAAGTCACAAACTGTGAGATCATGACCTGGGCTGAAATAAAACACCAGATACTTAACCAACTGAGCCACCCCGGCGCCCCACCCAATCATGCCGTTCTTAACGTTAAGAATTACACGAGATTGGCCACCAACTACCAAAGCAAAATCTTTATATTAGGCTGAGTGAACCTATGTTGAGCGTGAACATTGAGAGCCATACATAAAAAGCGTGATATGACAGCTACCATATAGGGATTCTGGTCCCCTCTCCCTACGCAGAGAGAGGCAAAGTGCGTCCTATTTTTGATCACCGAAAGGTCACGTGAAGGGTGCCGCATGACGAAAGCGTCCGGGCCCTCCAAACCCGCATCTCTACAACTCCGGGGGGAAAGCTCTCATAGCCACGCCCATTCTCAAGATAGCACTCTTCACTTGCTCTGAAACCTCCTGCAATCACGACACATCCTATGATCTCGGTGTCTAAAAATTTATCTCTAGCAGTGAGTGCTCTGTCCCCCTCGGTGGCACAGGCACATTACCTTCAACGAAAAAGAAGGGAGTCGGTGCCTGTGCCAGACCTCGCCATCCACGCCTCCTTCCTACCCCAGGGAAACACTGCCGAACGCAGTCCAGCCCCTCCTGAAGACCCCATCGGACGTGGGACGGAGCAGCGGGGGCCACACGTCCTCACCGCGCTGGGGAAAACGGAACTGACGCACATGCAAAGAAAAAAGAGAACAGTTCTCCACAAGGGAGACGTGACCTCCGGGGTCAGAATCTGAACAGGCACTCTTCCTTTGCTAGAAGCTTCTAACTCAAACCAGAGTGTCCGCTTTGGGGAGGGGCTGGCCACGCAGGGAGGAGAGTCACCCTCAGATGACTTCAGTCGAGAGCTATAGACCAGCATGGGGCTGAGTTAAAGGGAGACGCACTTGCCATTTAAACAGTAATTTGAGCATAATTATCCTCTCAGGTTGATACAAGATAGTTAGATTAAATAAATTAATCAATTACAAATTGCGCCGGCAAGCCCCGGTGCCTCGCTTCTCCTAAGGCCAAGCTGCCAGCTGCCCCAAGGCTGCACGTCACAGCCCCCGAATGGGAGCTGGCAGGTGACGGAGGGCAGGGGAGGCGCACGAGCCATCTGAGGGGCGGGCTGAGGGAGGGCTCTGCTGAGCCGTGACAATGGGAGCCTTAAACACAAGATCCATTACAGGCTGAACACCCACAGGCATTTACACATCAGGGCGGGAATAACTCTTCGGGCCGCCAGGAGTGGGGAGGCAGCAGCCGGGAATACGCCAGGCCCAGGACACAGCTAGAGGCCACCGTCTGCCAAGTGTGACTGGGACTCATGCCCTCTCTTACCGTCCTCCTCCCTCCCTGGCCTCCTCTCTTACCAGCCCCCTCCCTCCCCGGCCTCCTCCCTCCCCGGGCCTCCCCCCTCCCCAGCCTCCTCCCTCTCCAGACCCCTCCCTCCCCAGCCTCCCCCCTCCCCGGGCCCCTCCCTGGGAACTGCTGTCCGGAGGCCAGGTCAGTCTCAGCAGAGGAGCACCCGTCTTCGCTGACGTATTTATTAGCAGGCTCCTGAGAGCTGTCCTTCATTGAGCTCGGAGCCAGCTCTTCACCTGACGTTGGTGACCCCAGAAGGTAAGAAGTACTGTCATCCCCACTTAAAGAGATGGAAACTGAGGCTCCAGAGAGACGGAGGGGCCTGCCCAAGGTCACACAGGAAACAAACCGCAGAGCCCAGGTTCAATCTGGACACCTACACTGCCAGTGACGGAGGGGAGGTTGGAGGTAGATAAAAATATTAACCAATAATGATAATTCAGTTTCCGTTTCTTCTGTAAAAAGCATGAGTGAGCAGCTGAAAAACGAGCCCACGTGCAGAGGCGAGTGGTGGCGAGTCCCCGCGACAGGGGGAGAGGCAGAGACACACAATCCCGCAGAACCGCACGCACACAGCCACCAGCAGAGACCACGCCAGGAGAAGGCGGGCCGGAGGAACGAGTGACAAAAACGTACAGCAGCCCTGGGGATTTCCGGCTGCTGGTTCCGTCTACACCGCGTGACACGGCGTGGGTGACACGGGCGTGCCAGAAAGCAGGCTCCGTGCAGCCCGACTCACAAGTGGCCTTCTCCACCGCCTCAGGGGGACGGGCACACAGCCGCAGTGTGCGTTCAGGGACCGAGGCACAATCCCGTTCCGCTGTTGCGTCTCTGACCCGTCACGAAGAGTGTCCCCTCTCCGGGCTTCTGTGGGAAGAAGCCCCCGACAGTCTCCACCACCGGCACCACGCTGCTCGGCTTCAAACTTCAATCTTCAAACACACGGTTTCAAAACATTTTCCTCTTTTCCTTCAAAGTATCCACAAGTCTTCCCTTCGTCCCCCGTGACCCCAAAGCAGCCCCAGCTCGGAGCCGCCCTAACGGATCCGAGCCTCCCACTGGACCCGCAAGCACTTCTGCAGCACTGAGGGGCAGCTCGGGGAAGAACGTGGGGGGGCGGGGGGGGGGGCAAGGAGGCCGAACCACAGCTCCGGAAGCCAGGTCTCAGGTCAGACAGCGAGCCGCAGCTCCGAAGGAGGAAGGCGCTCACTCACACACAGGTCTGCAGGCCCGCCTCGGAGGGTCTGCCCAGCCCAGGTCAGGTCAGGTCAGGTCAGGGAGAGCGCGGGGTGATGCGCTGTAAAAATAACAGGGGCGCCTGGGGGCTCCGTCGGTTAAGCGCCGGCTTTGGCTCAGGTCATGATCTCACGGTCCGTGGGTTCGAGCCCTACGTCGGGCTCTGTGCTGACAGCTCAGCGCCTGGAGCCTGTTTTGGATTCTGTGTGTCTCTCTCTCTGCTCCTCCCCCACTCTCTCTCTCATTCTGTCTCTCTCAAAAATAAATATTATAAATAAATAAATAATAACAATACTCCCAGACCCTCTAATTCTTGTTGGAAGATTTTGCTTTTTATACTCATCCTGGTAGGAGACAGTTTTTGCAAAGCTGATTTGGCATACTTTAAATTTTTTATGTCTTTATTTTTTTATTTTGAGAGAGCGAGGCAGAGAGTGAGTGGGGGAGGGGCAGAGACAGAGAGAGACAGGATCGGAAGCAGGCTCCAGGCTCGGAGCTGTCAGCACAGAGCCCGAAGCAGGACTCAAACCCACAGACAGTGAGATCATGACCTGAGCCGAAGTCAGACGCTTAACCGACTGAGCCACCCAAGCGCCCCTGATTTGGCATACTTTAAAACTACATTGTTTTAAGGGCACCCGGGTGGCTCAGTCGGTTAAGCGTGCGACTTTGGCTCAGGTCATGATCTCACAGTTCGTGGATTCAAGCCCTGTGTCAGGCTCTGTGCTGACAGCTCAGAGCCTGGAGCCTGCTTTGGATTCTGTGTCTCCCTCTCTCTGTCTGTCTCTCTTGCTCTCTCTCTCTCTCAAAAATAAATAATGGTTTTAAAAAATTTAAAGAAAACCTATTGTTTGAACTTGATGTTTCTATAATAACTTTTACAGAATATGTAACACGCTAAATCACTACAAACTTGTTGTGCTGTATGAAGGGTATAAATATTTTGTTAATAAAATGCTTTGTTTACAAGTTTAAAAAAAAGAACAAACAATACTCCCCCGCCACGCGGTAGCTCTTACTCCTTTCGGGGCCACAGACGAATGAATGAATTCTGACGCTAAAGACGATTCCCCTGGGAGATGTCTGTACATACAGTCACGGACCCACCAGCGGCCTGAGCACAGTCCCGAACTGAAACTTCCTGCCTTTTGTGAAGGGGCTTTTTATACTACGAATTTTATCACATAACGTGTGGGCAAGCACGAGTCAGGGTGGGAGACAGAAGAAAGCAAACAGGCACAGATTAGAATACAGATCCACCCCCCCCCCCCCCCCCCCCCGCTTAAACTCCTTCTAGGTCACCCCTGCCAGTGCTGGCGGAGGCGCAGGCATGGATGAGGCGCTGTGAGAGCCAAGTTCAAAGACCATGTCTGTAGTCCTACAGGTCTGCGGAGCTAAGTTACTCTAACAACTCAAACGTAGAGACGCCACCACCAAAATAAAATTTTCTAACCCTGAAACTCTCTACAGGTAGAGAGTTATGATTCATGTAAGAGGTACTCTTTTGCCAGCCAACTTATATATTTAAGATAAACTACTGACAATGACTTTTATAATTTATATAAATGCTCAGGAACACAGAATCCATAATAAAGTTAGTAACTTTGGAAATTTCTTTTTTGTTGCTGTTGTTGTTTGTTTATTTATTTTTCACTTACATCCAAGTTAGTTAGCGTCTAGCGCGATGGTGATTTCAGGACTGAATCCAGTGAGTCACCGCCCACACGAAACACCCGGTGCTCGTCCCAACGAGCGGCCTCCTTAATGCCCCTTCCCATGCAGCCCCCCCGCCACAGCTCTCTGTATTTAAGTCTCTTGTTTTGTCCCCTTCCCCGTTTTTACATTATTTTTCCTTCCCTTCCCTTATGTTCATCTGTTTTGTATCTTAAATTCCTCATACGAGTGAAGTCACATAATACTGTCGTTCTGATTCTGCTCAGCATGCTACCTCTGATACCATCCACGTTGCTGCACGTGGCAAGATTTCATTCTTTCTGATCGCTGAGTAATAGTCCAATGTACATGTACGCCACACCTTCTTTACCTGTTCATCTGTCGATGGACATCTGGGCTCTTCCCGTACTTTGGCTGGTGCCAACAGCGCTGCGGTAAACACTGGGGTGAGTGCGCCCCTCCGGAAGATTCTACCTTGTGGAGACGACAAGGGGGGGGGGGGGCGACAGACTTCAGGGATCCGGGAATCAGATGACATATGAATCTCCTCGGGCACGTCCACCTGGTGGCCGGGGGCAGATCACTGTGAGCCCCTCTACAGTGACGTACGACCAAGGCACAGGGCTACAAGTCAAGCTCTGGCAACGCGGAGCTTCTGGGACAGCTAACCCGCCACGCTTCCGGTCCTCACATAGATGAGGCTTTCGATCTCCACCACAACCCTGGGAGACACTGTTAGCAACCTCATTTTACAGACCAGGAAGCAGGAGTAGCGGCCCAAGGTCACAAGCAGAAAGGGAAGAAGCAAGACTTGGGCCCAGGCCACGTGGCCCCACACTACACCGCCCCCCGCAGGCGGGCGACAGGAGGGCGCTTCCACACTCGGGGCCGCGCGTGCCGAGCTAAGAAGGGACCTCTGTAACTTTCACTGTTTGCTTTCTTTGCCCTTTTCACAAGTGCCTCAAAATAATCAAGACAATTTGCC
Organism: Suricata suricatta; assembly: GCF_006229205.1. Lineage (NCBI taxonomy): Eukaryota > Metazoa > Chordata > Mammalia > Carnivora > Herpestidae > Suricata > Suricata suricatta. The sequence goes on along the minus strand of NC_043712.1, from coordinate 3,975,438 downwards.
TGCTGTCTGTATCCCCAAACTAGTTTAAGAAGGAAAAAAACACACTTAATATGCATTATCCTTCAGCAAGTCAAGCTGTGAGCAGAATCCACAAACCAAATAAAGACATCTCAGCAGCTGTGTGCTTGGGAAATACAGTGGTTAAAAGTCACATCTACCCAAAGCTAAAGAAAAGCGGGGCGCCTGGGGGGCTCAGTCGGTTAAGCGTCCAACGTCAGCTCAGGTCATGATCTCGCAGTTCATGGGTTTGAGACCCCGCATCGGATTCCGTGCTGACAGCTCAGACCTGAAGCCTGCTTCAGATTCTGTGTCTCCCTCTCTCTCTGCCCCTCCCCAACTCGGTCTCTGTCTCTGTCTCAACAATAAACAAACTATTAAAAAAAATATTTAAAAAAGAAAGACTAAAGAAAAGTCGGACCTGAAATCCTACCTAGGCCCACACCTCCTCCCCTCAAAAACACATGTTAGTAAAACTACAATACTGACTTCCAGGATTATTAAGCTACTTATTTAACTGAAGTGTCTTATTGCTTTGTTTTTCTCCGATGGGCCTGCCGGCCACTGGGAATGTGGTAAACAGGGCACGTCCCCGTCCCCAGCCAGGGAGATCCGTACACACAGCTCAACGGAAATCACACACAACGTGCACAACGGTGCAGGCTGCAGACGGACAGTCACCCTGCTCTGGGGACTAGAGACTCTCCCAAGGATGTGACCATAAAGCTGTGGAAAACGAAAATGAGAAGGGACACCCGGGTGGCTCGATCAGTTAGGCATCCGACCCCGGCTCAGGTCATGACCTCATGGTTCATGGGTTGGAGCCCCGTTATCAGGAGTCTGCTTGGGATTCTCCCTCTCTTCCTCTGTTTCTGCCCCGCCCCCACTCACACTTTTTCTCTCTCTCAAAATAAATAAACTTAAAAAAATGAAAGACCATGATTTAATAAAATAAAATGAATAAGTATGAATGAAACAAGAAAGGAGCAGAGCTCAGGGAGGGGGAAGGGCAAACAGGTGGCCAGGTGCCCGTTACAAACTACATTATGGAGTTTGTCTTGACCCTGAGCATAGGAATCACCAACGCATCTTAGGAGACTTACATGATCAAACTCGCACTGTGTCACTCTGACCCAGTGCGGGGCCAGACGGGGAGGTGGTGAGACCGGGAAGCCAGGGAGGAAGCCTGCCAACGACCTGGCCGTGGTGGGGAGCCTCCCCCACCCACCTGGCAACGAACGCTCACTGGGACCGAAGCGGGGGCCCCGTGCTGGTGCTGCGGGCCCGGCGTGAGGCCTGCTGCAGCTGGCGTGCAGACGGAGCGCGGCACCGGAGGGCTGGGACACCGCCTGGCCCAACCTGGGCTCTCCTTAACCCAGCCTGGAGTCCGACACTTCCCGCCGTCCACCGGACGTCAGCTGGCAGCTCGTCACCTCTGGCGAGGCCGGCCCGTTGTCCTCCGAAGAGCAGGAGCCGGGGACGGGAGGTGCGGCAGGCAGGTCATTGGGGACTGCCCTCCAGCCCACGCCAGCTACCGGGACTGCCAGTGTCCCCTGGGGACCAAAACCAAACTGGAGGCTTACGAGAGGCCTTGCCCATTTTGTGAGTCATCAGAAAACAGCAGCTCCCCCGAGATGTCTTCTGCTTAACCAAGAGCTTTGAAAACCTTCCTCGAAAATGACACGTGCCCAGCGCCGCAGCGCCGAGAACAGCGCGTCGCTCGTTGGAGAAGCCTCGGCAGCACAGCCGTCTTGCTGGCAAACTGCGGCGTCCCGGGTGCAGGCAGAGGCCCCAAGCACAGCACGGGGCGCCGCAAGGAAGGGCCAGCGGGATCAGGAGGGGGTTACGCCGTCCGGGCTACGGCAAAGCCGCTCTCTAATCTCAACATCTGCCCTCATCCACGTAATTAAATTAACGCGACTGCTCCATTTTGGACGGGGAACACAAGGGCTACCGGAGCACCGGTCCCCACGGCCCTCTGCGGACTGACACCAGAAAGGCCTTCAGAGCCATGCCAAGGTCTTCGCCAGCCATGCCAAGCTTGGGGGTAATCTAGCCAAGCGGGCACGTCTCTGCTGGCCCAAGTCACGTGTCTACGGACGGAGGTGCGGCGGACAGGAGCTGCGGTGACAAAAGGGAAGCTGACGGGACACCTGGGTGTCCAACTCTGGATTTCGGCTGAGGTCGCATTCTCCCAGATGATGGGTTGGAGCCCCACATTGGGCTCCATGCTGACAGCATGGAGCCTGCTTGGGATATTCTCTCTCTCTCTCTCTGCCCCTCCCCTGCTCATGGTCTCTCTCAAAATCAATGAATAAAACTCAAAAAAAAAAAAAAAAAGGAAAAGGAACATCCACTGAGTGCCCACTACGCGCTGGCCGCGTGCTGAGTCAGTCAGCACCCAGGGAGAGAAGTGTCTCAGACTCACTTTACAGGTAAGGGTGGGAGACACGGAGAGGAGCGACACCACCCCGAGACCCCCGCAGTGATTCCTACGGGAAGGCGCACTCGCACCGACTCCCTGAACAAAACTTTTCAACAGTCACCGGATCGTTTTCTGCTCACTAGGAAGGAGCCGAGAATTTGGTCTATCTCGAAGCTCCGGTGATTCCAATTCTCATCACAGACACCACGGATGATGCAGGAGTTTGAATCCGTGCACTCAGCTCCAGGAAGCATACTGAATTATAATGCGTGGCTTTAAATGGTGAGAGGAAGAAAGGATTGGGCAAACAGGCAATGGAGACGGCACAGGGCACCGGGCGGGCCCAGCCTGACCCTGGGGGAAGTGCTAAAGCCATTGGCATAAGGCCAACGTCCCCCAGGGGCAAAATCGTCCCTTAGGGCATCAGGTTATTTAAATGAAACTTAAACAGCCCCAGCTGCGAATACAGGGAGCAAGAATCACTACCACACAGCGCAGCGAACACACGGAGAGTGCTCTTACTGTAGAATCAAACCCGCTGGGTCAGGTCAAGAGCAGCAAGGAGGTCAGTACCCTGAAGCTGATGAGTGATTGTTCTTCTCCTCGGACCACAAATAAAAAGATACATAGTTAGTGTCCTCCTGCGATCAATGAGGACCCCTTAAAGCAAGCACAGTCTTAGGCTGGAGCAGGGTAAGGGCAAGCAGGCGACATGCCAAAGGCAAATAAACCAGAAAACTGTGTATTACAAGCAATAAATTTGCATTTGCATTAAGCATATGCCAGAATTAAAATGCACCAGGCTATAGGAACAGGATGGTATTTAAGATATCAAGACTCCAAGACACAGTTTCCTCTATGTTCAGACACGGCTCTAGATCAGCTGCATATGCACCGAAGTCACCCAGCACCCAAGACTTGTGCCACTTTCTGACGGCGAAGCCTGGTGAACTGAGATAACAGGAAGGCCACTACTTAAGAGGGAAGAAGGACCAGCGTTATTCCTGTGGTTATAAACCCAGGGGCTCTGGGCACTGACCTCCTCGGATCACATGAGAGATCTGGGTACAGGCTAAGTACCAGGGAGCGGGGAATGTACCGGTTTCGCCTCTAGAACAGTGCCTAGAACGGAGGAGGTGCTCATTAAGTAGGCAGTGAATGGGCGAATGTGATACTTCTTAGCAGAAAGCACACGACCCAAAGCATAGTCTAGAAACGGTCTTACAAGAGCAACCAGTTTCTCCTGTGTGAATGCACGCGCACACCCAAATCCGCAGACTCCCCGCTTCAGCACCTACTGTGCCCGGAGTCGTCAGGAAAGAGCCGAGCCTGGAACGCTTAGTGGCGGGAACTGCTGATGGGGGATCAATAATCAGAGAAGCCTCGGGCGCCCGGGGGGCTCAGTCAGTTAAGTGTCCGACTTCAGCTCAGGTCATGATCTCAGGGTTCATGAGTTCGAGTCCCGCATCAGGCTCTCTGCTGTTAGCACAGAGTCGCTTCAGATCCTCTGTCTCCCTCTCTCTCCCCCTCCCACTCACGCTCTCCCTCTCTCTCAAAAATAAAAATAACAGAGAAACCACGGTTATTTTGACAGCAAATGACTACGGTACAACGTAACTCTCCAACCTGAACCAGGCAGACACCCACTGACGGGGGTAAGATAGGAGCAGCAGGCGTCCTATGAACCCCGTGGAGGACACGTCCTGTTAAGAAGGAGGAAAAGTGGGGACCGGCACTACCTGTCACAGCTGTCCTCACACAGCCACCGTGCCAGCGAGGGCAGCAAGGGGCTCCCAGGAGGACACGACCCTTCCGGCCTTGCCCGGCAAAGGCGCGCTGACCACGTCCGAAGCTTCGAGCAGATGAAGGTGCCTGCCCCTCAGCACCTCGGGGCCTGGGCCGCCTCACGCACGGAAGCCCAGGCAGTTCCTGGCTCACATCACGCCCAGCCTGGGCCCTGGAGGCCTTACTCTGCACCCGGGCTGCAGGTGTCTTTGAATCACACCTGTCCCCAGTCCCTTCCCAGGTCATGTGGACTGAGCACTGCTCCTGCCTCACTGACGGGGGGTCAGCGGCTGCAAAAGCACCACTAAAAGGCAGTGCTGCAGTGGGCCTTCACAGCAGAGGGAGCCCCTCCGGGGGTCCGGGCATGCAGTTGACATTCATTTTCCAGCTGCCAGATACCGCAGCCCCATTAGAGGGCTGGCAGTACAGCCTTGGAGGGGCAAGACCTCCCGGATCGCTGAGGTCCCTCGGGGATCCCACCACTGGGTGGGAAGAGGCACGGTCCCTAGAGTTCGTTTGGGAACAGGGCAGGCTAGGGTGGGGGAGGGGGCGCAGCAACTACCAAGGGCCTAAGTGCTGGATGCCAGGTGCTCAGAGATGATGCCACAGTCCCAACCTTGGATACAAGGGGCCCGACCTGGACAGCAAGGGGCCAGGGCATGACAGGACCAGTGCAGCTGCTGAGATGCTATGGGGCAAAAACAGACAAGATCAGCTCTGCCTGATTATTCCAGAGGCTTCTCTGAAGCATCGCTGTAACCGGGATGAAAGAGGAAGTGGTACAAACCACACTCAAGAAGCTACCAGGTGCCCCAGAACAGGGACGGCCAGCAGCAGGTGCCCTCGACCGTGCTGGGCCCCCCGTGGTGGGACAGGGGTGTGGAACAAAACCAGAGATTTCAGCAAGGGCCTCCAATTCAGAGGGCTGTGATGTTTGCCAGTACAATAAGCGGAGGGGCGACCAAAGTTATCGACTTCCCAGGACTTGCCAGAACTGACCGGATGAGTAAACGGTCCCCAGGGGACGTGAGGGGATCAGCAAGTTCTGTTCACTTTGTCAAGTCAGCAGAGAAAAGCAGAAGGCGGAGCCAAGGCTCTGGCCCAGGGACAGGACCCAAACCAGCTCTACCAAGCCCGGGCAGCTGCAGGCTGGAGGCTCCCAGAACAAACACGTGACTGCAGCAGAAGCGCCCCGGATAAAGGGGAGTGTGGGCAGCAGCCCCAGAGCCAGAGGCCAGGCAGTCATGCAGCATCCCCCACCCCCCGCCCGTCAGGCACCCCCGGCCCTAGCCCAGGGATCCCCCAGATGGGGTCCAGCGGCCAGAAGACTCAGCGGAAAGGCCCTGTCACTCACTTTCGTCCCTCTCCTACAGCAGGAATCTGAAAAAGCCAAAGGGAAACAACAGAAGCAAATTCAGAAGGGAAAACACATACATAAATAATCTAAAAAGGAAAAGAGAAAGAGATTTAGAGGCTTCGATGTACCCATTCATATACTGTTTTATGACACATTTAGAAATAGCTACTGGCAATAATTACTGTTTATTAAATGCCATGATATATCCCACACTGAGCTAGAAACAATATCCACACTTCCTAATCAGACACTCAGATCAACGCTATGAGATTACAGCCCAGCAGACTGAGGCTCAAAGTCGAAATCCTAGTGTAGGACAAGGCTCAGTCTTGTGGGGTCACAAAGAGGCAGAGTGAGAGAAAAGCAGTCACGGTGTAAACACCAGGGCCTAATTTAGATGCATCTCAGAAGACTTCCTAGAGGAGGTAACAACTCAGCTGAGACCAAAATGAGGACGAGTTTTCCAAAGGGAGGAACAGAGAAGAAAGAAGCCCATGTGCAAAGGCCCTGAGGTGGAAAGATCATGGCCCCACGCAGCTCTGCGGTTCTTGTGGAGACAAGAACTAGCAAAAATAAGAGCAGGCAGAGTGAGAGGAAAGGAAGCTGAACCCTGAACTTCGCGTGATGAAACGGCATGGCTGGCAGCGGCTTTAAAGTACCCCGGTCCCCACACCCCACTGAGAAAGAGCGTCCTTACTTGTGTGTATATTTGACAGTTCCCATAATAAAAAGTTTGGGGTTCTTTTTTTCCCCAGAAGGGAGGGAGGGAGGACAGAGGCCAGATCACAGAGTCCTGTACCCGCACTGTCAATGGCAAACGGGTGGCACCCCGGGCGCTGGGCTACACACACAGGAGCAGTGCTCACGTACCCCTCACGGCCGCCCTCCCTTCCTTCTGGGGAAAAAGAAAGTCCCCCCTCCCAGGGGACTGTGCGTGCCGCCTGCAGAGGACGACACGGAGGCTAAGCAATCTGGCCGCAGGGCTGTCTGCCTCTGGACGCAGGCCCCTGAGCAGAGCCACCAGAATGCCTCCTACACCAGCCGGGGAGCTGGCATTCATCCTGAGAGTCGGAAGAAACCGCAGAGGAGCGACCAATCAGATGTGCATGTTATAGACCCTGGGGGGGGAGGGGGGGGCACAGACAGGAGAGCAGATTCGAAGGGGTGGGAATGGGCAGGAAGTCGGTGGGGAGGCCGCTGCGTCGTCCCGGGCGGTCCCGGAGGCCAGTAACAGTCAGGATGGAAAGGAAAGAGTAAGAGGTTTTCAAGAGGTGGAGTCCATCGATCCTGGTCAGCAGGTGTGAGGGACCGGGCACCCGGCTGGTGCCCAGTGCAAGGAGCAGCAGGGGGCAGAGGCTGGGGGCAGGGAGCGGCGGGTAGGATTTTAGTTCCGGACTCCAGTCTCTCGGGCCTCTGAGCCTCCGCGTGCAGATGTCTGGCAGGTGCTGTGACACATGGGCCTGGATCTCAGGAGAGAGACCCAGGCTGGCGACGGAGTGAGGTGGCACCACTGTGTGGCTGGCGAGCGAAGCCGCAGGAGAGGCGAGGCGGCCAGAGGAGGCTCCTACGAGGGGAGAGGGGAGAAACGGGAGAAACGCACGGATCGTCTGCGGCTCCTCCCCCAGCTCACACCGCCACCGAGAAGGGCAGACGAGAAGACGGGGAGGCGGGACATCAGATTCTCTCCCTACTTGTAATGACCCGCTTCCTTCCCCATCATCAACACGCAACTCACCGTGAGGAAAAACGATACGGGACAATTTCCTTTCTACTAACCGTTCCTGGAAGAGGAGAGAAAGTGCCCTTTTCAGCCTCTGGTTACGATCTACAGGAGGCTTCGGACAAACCACACGAACCTAGCCAGCCCAGAAAGGGCTAATGGGAGGCCCCCAGAGACAGACTGACTCCTGGGGGCCGGCGTGACACACGTCTGGCAGCCTCTGCGGCCGCCCAGGGCAGCTTCTACAGGGTTCCTGTTCCTTTAGAGGGAAAAAAGAAAAAAAAAAAGAGAGAGAGAGAGGCACAAATCTGATTCCAGGTAACAATAAAGTGGCAATTTTCAGAAACCACAACTAGTCCGTCGAACATAAAGATGTGGAATTAGGTCAAAGCCTTGGGATAGAAACCATTTAGAACCATGGGGGCACCTCTGGAGTTTCATCAGCACTGCACTCGGCGTGCTGCCCGAGGCCACTGCTGCCCAGAGAACCTCTGGCAGGTAATTTCCCACTGGCGCCTCCAGGCCGCCGCTCCGCTCTGGCGGATTCTGAGACGCACACACGAGTGCCGTGCTTCAGAAACGGAACCGGACAAGAGCCGCCCGTTTCCAGCCCCCTGCTTTCGTTTCCATGACCGCAGAAATGCACCCGTGACCCCGTGACGCTTCTTCCCAAGCTGAAGCCAAAAGGGACCTGAGAGATCGTCTTCACTGGAGCAGCGAGGAAGCCAGAACCCAGAGGGGCTCGGCCGCTGGGACACGGTCACCCGGCGGGGCACGCGGCTAGCCAGGCGACTGCCGAACTCAATGCGGGTCCCTCCAAAGCTCCGTCCCGCATTGTCACAACACGCACGCGGCCTTCTGAACGCTCCACCAGAGACGCATGCCGGGCTGGGCCGAGCTCCCGCTGGTGCGGGCCCGCCACACACCCAGTTCTGGGCGCCGGGGCCGGGGGCGCAGGCGTGAGCCCAGAGTCCTCCCGCAGCCCCGACGTGGAGGCCTTGCTCACCTGTCTGATGAGGAGGCCAAGACAGAGACAGCTTGTGTCACTTGCCCCAAATCAGAAAGCTGACACAGAGGCCTGGGGAGTCAAACCCGAAAGAGCCTGACCCCAGAGCCCTGCTGGTCACAGACACCCAATTTACAAAGTGGACGGAATCCAAATGTTTATTTTTATACTGGCCTTTGTGTGCAAGCATTTTCCCAAAGAAGCAGCGCAAGAAATCCCAGGTTAGAGGCGCCTGGCGGCTCAGCCAGTTAAGCATCCAACGACGCTAGATGTTGGGTTAGGTCAGGATCTCATGGCTCATGAGCCCCACATCAGACTCTGCGCTGACAGCATGGAGCCTGCTTAGGATTCATATTTTCTTTCTTTCCCTCTCTCTCTCTCAAAATAAATAAACTTTTAAGAAAAGAAAGAAATCCCAGACCAGGGCGCTCTGGCCAGGTCAGACGTCTTCGTGAGTGCCCCAGCGAGAGGGCTCCCCCTCACTCCGGATGAGCGGGCTGCCCTGAGCAAAACACAGCCCTTCTCCACCCCTCCCCTGCAGTCCCCTCCTTCCTCCCTGAGGCATCTTCCCGGGACCCTCATCCTGCCCTGACTGCCCGCCCCTCCCACATGCCATCCTACCCTGTCCCAACCCAGGGCTCCACGCTGAGAGGTCAGCAACCCTGCTCACCAAACTCCCAATCCCCTCGCCCAACCTCCAGGCTCTAGGAGGACAGATCTCCCACTAGGGCACCTTACTGATACCTGCGCTCAGGCTTCCCCAGAGCAAAAAGGTGCTGACGACCTAAGAGAATCTCTCAGCGGCAGAACTGCAGAAACCTACACCAAAACCAAGTTTGGGGAGCTGTGCGATGGAGCAGAAACCGCTGACAGAGGGCCCAGCGCAGCCCGGAAGTCCGTCCCTCGTGTCTGTGAAGGTAAAAGCAGCTCAGGCCCCGAGAGGATTAACTCAGTGCCAGGCCAGTACTTCACCAGTACTACCCTGGTCAGCCTCGACATAGCTTTCCACGGTGGCTATGATTATCCTCCCCATTTCACTGAATAGAAAAGGTGGGCCCCACAGCTGTCAGAGAGCAGAACTAGGACGTGAACCACGGCAGCCCAGCTCCAGAGCCCACGCTCTTGACTGCTGAGCAGCACCGTCACTCCAGAGACAAATACACACGTACACCGCTACCCCGCCGGCGACCGCAACTACCACCTCCGTCACGCCGGCTGTGGGAGTGTGCTAGGGCACTCTACGTGCACGATTTCATTTAATCTTTACTACAACACCGTGATGCAAACACTAGCATGATCCCCACTGTACAGAGGAGGACACTGATGCTTTAAAAGAGTTTCTCCCTCACTTGGTGAAAGGCACAGCGTGAGCGCAGAGGTGGATCAGAACACCGGCAGCCCGACTCCAGGACTTAGCGGGAAGGCGCGGTGTCTCTAGCTATCATCTCCTCTGCGTCTGATTCCAACAGTGTCTATTTTGTTTGGTTGTCCTTTTTCTGCTTGGGTTACTCTTTGTTCTTTTCACACTGGCTCCCGGGGCATCAAGACGTGGGGGTGGGGAGGGAGGAGGCGGGTGGAGGGCTGGAGGCTGACCAGGGCAGCCACTCCTGGAGCCAAAGCGCCGAGCGAGCAGCGGCGGTGCAGGTCACACGCTGGTGAAAGAACACCCAGAGGACGCCACCTGTGCCAGCGACACGGCCAGTCCCGGACGTCCTGGTCCTAAGTCATGATGAGGAGTCAAGGCCTGGGTGGCATTTAACTGATTTTCTTTCCTCGTTATGTGCTTAATGAATCTGTGGTCGCCAAGCATGTGTCAGAGATAAACTGATTCTTTTCTCCGGCGGGCCTGGCGCTAAGGCAGATGCCAGGACCAGAAATCAGGGACCGACAACCCCCAGAGACGGACGACCCCCCCCAGAGGCCAATGGAACGGACCCTCCGCCTCCCAGGTCGCACACCACCGCCAAGACGTCGGCCCCCACACGGCCCCTGACGTCGGTGCCTGAGCTCACATGCGCCTGACCCCAGAAGACCGCGATCGGCCCCACCCCTCCGAAGCCCCAGCCCTCGGCCCGGCTCTCTCAGAAAGGACACGCAGGTCACAAGCGTCGCAGCCAACCTCAGCCCTCAAGGAGCCTACCGTCAGTTCCCCAACTGCCCTCACGCTGTCCTTCCACACGACCCTCTGGAAGCCGGCCCGGCCTCCTCCGTCACAGGATCTCAGAATGGTCTCTCGTCTCCAAGTAGTGACCGGACTGCTCCGTGATGGCAAAAATGGAAACGTCCTATCGCATTCCATCAAAACACACTAGCAAGCAAACCACAAAAGGGGTTGTAAATTAAAAATTCAACAGAAAAGGCTTTTATTTTCTCTTTCATTCATTCAGTGAAATTTAACCAAATGCTCGCTGTGTGCCAGGCGCCTCGCTAGGTGCTGGGACGCCCGGCAGGGAAGGGGACAGACGTGGCCCTTCTACTCAGAGACGTGAAAGAGACCAGAGCCCCGGAAGGAAGAGGCTCGATCTAAAACAAGCCCACCCCGCTGGCCCAAGAAGCAGACCTGTGAGGGGCACCGTCAAGGACGGATGGGAGGGAGCCAGCCGCCCCGGCGACTGGAAGCCAGGTAACTCCACGCTGAAGGAGAGGCCAGGGAGGCAGGACGGAGGGAAAGCCTGCAGCCCTGCCAGCTCAGTGTTCTCGGAACAGAAAGCAGCTGTTTCTCTATTAAAATGAAAAATGAAGCAGGTGGAAACAAAGCGTGGCGGCAGCACCTTCCTCGGGCCCCTTTCCCACCCCTCCTCTCCCTACCCCTAACCCCCACCCCCACCCGCGACGAAAGTGACCCTTCAGGGTGTCCTCCGCCTCCCATGTCACCTGGGAAAGGCTGCAACCTTAGCCAGCCTTTCGGGCAACTGCACAAGCAGCCTCTACCACAAATGACAAAAGTCAAAGTCAGAAAGAAGAGCCCAGTGACAGGACGCCGGAGACCTTCGGGGAGGGACCTCCGGAAGAAGTTCAGCACATCTGAACATAATCAGCCACGCAGCGTCCACGTGGACCATCTTCCGGCAAGGACAGCGCGGATGCCAATTATTCTGTGCCCTCGTCAAGAGAGCCTGTCACCCCTCTACAGGACAATTATCCATAGGTGCACGATAGTTAAAAGCTGAAGTCTTTCCCCAGTTCAGCACGGAGAAAGTGCTGCTCACAGCAATTTGCTATCATTTCATTAGATTAGATTAATTTTTAAATGTGTTATCCTAACAATTATCCCAACTACCATGTAATTAATATTCCAACTGACTTTACAAAAAGTACAAAATCCCCTAAAGGAAATAATTAGTCATTAAGCACGAACGAGACTTTCCGATGGCCAGCAGCGCATAAACAGAAAGCTCGCGCGTCACGGTGGCATCAGGCCCGCGCCACACGCCCTTCCCTTCTCAGCCAGCGGTGCTAAAGCTGACCCTGGCAAGTTACCCTAAACTCCACTTAACATATTGATGCGCTTACTTAACCTCTTTGAGGGTAAAATGATGAGTGAGGACGGCTTTAACAGTTAAAAAGCTCTTTTTCATTTGGAGGAGAGGCAAAATAAACACATATGATTGCTTGCTGCTTCCATCCCCGGCTTGAAATTAGATTTCTGGCTTACTTCTTGGGGCTACTTCTTGAGTTTATTGAAGAACCGCACATAAGACATCCTTCCCGTGGTTTCTCTCTTGCCTTTCAAGGCTTCGAGTATTCCCGTAACCTACCTTAGTCCTTTCTAGAGTAAGGTAAGGTATAAAGTCAGGGTCCAACGGGACATAATCTATCATAATGGAAGTAAAAACCCTGTTTTGCCTGCAGCCCACCCACCCTGGAGGACTGGCGGGGCCGTGAGCCCCTGCGTGACCTCAGCAGGGAGGCGTGCAGAGGGTGATCATCGGGGATGTCCGCCCAGGACAGGAGCAAGTCTGGGGGCCCACGTACCATGTATCTGTCATCCCCATCTTTCAATAAACCATTATAAATTAGCGAAACGCGTAAGGATCCATGAATAAAAGAGAACGTATGAATTGCTTCTAGAATGAATGTCGAAGGGGAAAAATGTTTTCCATGGTCAAAAACCTTACACCAAAATGGACTGAAGCATCGAGCTTGGAGGAAAGAAGTCAGGAAACGCAAATTTTGGTCCGGCTGTGAGGCCGCGAGCCAAGCAGTTTGGTGCACTTCGGTTTGCTCAGCTATAAAATAAGGGTAAAACTAAACATCTGTTACTCATACTCTTTGTTTCTACTAATCAACGGTGCAGGCACCCCAAGCCCGCCCCTGCTCTGCTGGGGCGCTAGGGAGCCGAGGAGACGGCCGATGGAAGAACCCTACAAAGGCTCACCAGCCCAGAACAGGACTGACACCCCTCTTTACAATCGATTTTCATCCATAGCATCCTCAGGAGAAGTTCTGTAAATACCTAATATTTATTTTCCTTAATACACCTCTTCTCCGCCTTGGAGCAAGGGGAAGGGTCAAGGGCAGGGACGCTTATATTTTAAGATACTATTAAATTCGGCGAACAATTAAACTACCTTCATTCAAAAGTCAAGTGCCATCGCTTCCATTGGAAACCAGTCACTCCCCCCGGAGTGCTGTCACTAGTGGTCCTGCGATCAGCCCAAGTCTTCCCGCCACTGAGAAGTCTCCACAGCTCTAGCCTCTTCCAAAAACACTGCCCACGTGACACACCAACGCAGCTTCCGTGTCCAAACACCAAAAAGCAAGCCCTTCTACCAGGAGTCGAACCAGAAATAAGTCACACAGGCACCAACTGATCAGATCCCACCCAGGCCCCAGGTCAACTCTCGTAAGGAGGACCTACAGTGTCCCTGGGAAAGCAAGGACGCGAGAACAGGAGGGCAGAGCTGTCGGCGTGTCTGGTAGGGCTGGGGCGTCTCACGTCTGGCTACGGCAACGAAGTCACTGTCTGCCGGCACTCCCTCCTTTCGGGAGCCGCCTCTCCAGCTGCAAGGCGCCCCACCTCCCGGGCTTCAGGTGATCCGTAACAGCCGATCGGAGGGCCCCACCCCTGGACCCAGGGCCTGTTTGGTTAGATAGGAGCCACCTGCGAAGCAGGGCGCACATCCCTCTGCAGGGTCTGGCGTGACACCCGATCGCCTGCTACAAGAACCAGGCAAATGTGTGACGGCCAGGCCGTCTTTTCCACCCACACAGGCGCCAGCCAGCACAGCGAAGCAGGCCCAGAGAGCACGGGGAGGGGCAGCTCCCCATCCTCCAGGCGCCCTGATCCTCAAGACCAAACTGGGTTTCTGTCCACAGCAGCCCAGAGTTTGGGAGACAAGCCCTGTGGGCTAAGGGCTGGTGTCAGAGGTCCAAGTTCTTTCTTGAGTGCCCCCGTTCCGTGACAAATCACTCCTCCCTGAATCTCAGACTTCGCTGCTAGGGCTCTACCTCAAACCAAAGTATACTAAGTACCACTGAGAAGCTCAAAGGAAAACTGCACACCGGAAAAACCATCAGTGCTCACCTGTCATCCAAGATGCGGGGGGAGGGGACCACAGAAAAGAGGGAACAGACGATGGATAACTGGAGGGGAGCAGAGCATCTCACAAGCAGTAACTGAGAACCGTCTCTGGAACAGTAGCACAGTCTAATGAAAAAAGCTTCCAAAATCATTCTAGACGCATATTCTAGTTCTTTATCAGCAAGAGAAAAAAAAATACACAACAACCCAAAGCGCCCAAACAAAAGGAACTTGTCAGTAAACACGCTGTTTCCAGGCTTGTGAGCCTAATTTGTCCCGTTATTTTTAGACTAGAGTTTAGTTTCCCTTCGCAGCTGTCCCAGGGTCTAGGCCCCAGGCCTGCCTGCTGATGGAGGTCACGCGGACCAAGTCCCATGGAGCCTGTTTAGAACAATCTCCCACAGGAGGCACCTGGAGGGGCGGGGCTCAGCCTGTTGACCTCCAACTTCGGCTCGGGTCACGACCTCACAGTTTGTGGGTCAAGCCCCGTGTCGGGCTCTGTGCTGACAGCTCAGAGCCTGGAGCCTGCTTCGGATTCTGTGTCTCCCTCTCTCTCTGCCCCTCCCCCACTCACGAGCAAGCGCGAGCACGCACGCTCGCTCTCTCTCTCTCTCAAAAATAAACATTCAAAAATTAATAAACATTAAAAAATTTTAATTGAAAAAAAGAACAATGCCCCTCAGGCGCAGCCTACGGTAATTAGAGAGTAGAGAGAATAGTCTGACAAACAGCACTCTTCTGGGGTGTTCTTCCGGTGACCATAGGGGAACATTCAGACCACCGGTCCTTAACCTTCTGGGGGCCATGGATGGGTCCACACCTGATGCAAGCTAGGAAGTCTTCCCCGGGGGGGCAGAGACACGCACATATCACAACACTTTGCATATGATTTCAAAGAGTTCGTAAAAGCTGCCTCCTACACCGGGTCTCCGGGTTAAACACACCTGACTCAGACCTTCTTAAAAAAAAGTAATTACCTAAGCACCATGTTTAATCCTCAGAGACTCAGAGGACTATGAAATAGCTCATAGGGAAATCCCAATGCTGTTACCCTGTGCTGAATCAAAAACAAAACAAAACAGCAAAGAAACACTTAGCCTCACCTTCTGCATTTATGAAATGTAAGAAAACTCGGCCTTCTCTCTATGAGCTCCATCCCTGACGTATCTCGCTTACCTTGTTGGACCATTTATATGCTTGCAGGAGTTGGCTGTAGAGAGGGGTTTTGTCCTGCACGGGGTCCAGGCTTAGCAGCCCGCTGTTGTGGAGAGGATGGTTCTCAGAAGGCTTGCCCACCAAATTGCTCAGACGTTCCAGCTCGCTGAAAAACAAAGAGATAAAGGAGATAAACCTGAGTCTCCTGAAGCTCCAGCTTTTAGCCAACCACACTGGTCAAAGGCTGGTCTTCAAACTGTCCATCAGAAGTCTGGGAGGAAGAAATGCTTTGAAAGGTTAAGATCAGGGACCATCAAGAAAACGCCTACCTGGGAGCTCATCCTATGTTAAAATCGAGCCCTCCGGTGCCATTCTCAAGGAGGGAAAAAGTTAAGAGCAGTGGAACCAAGAAGACTCCTAAAATCGGGATTTAACAACTTGGATTATTCTCAGGGTGGGGACGGGGAAGGGTAGGCGACTTTCTGGAATTTTGAAATGTGGGGAAATACTTTCTCTCGAGGAGTTTTCACACCCACATACAGATCATTACATCTGGCAGAATGGCAAGAACCTGAATAAATGATAATTATTTATCATTCACACAGGAAGAGACTAGTACCTGGTACTTCCCAGACGGTGCAACTTAACAAAACAAAGAAGAGATAAAATAAACAAATGGAACAGGAAACCACCACCGAGGGGGCTGTGTCAAACACACACACTTCAGTCTAGCAGAACTCCAGAGAAGCCTGGGAAAGTGAGCCAACAGCAAAAGCACATTCCAGGAGCACGTTCTGTGGGGCCAGTCTCAAACTGTCAACAAAAGACTCTCTAGGAACGGCTTCTGATGCCACACTCATTTTGGAATGTTCAGCCACCTTCTTGGCACTAGGGTATAAGGATTTAAAAAGGTGACAGAACGTAAATATTCTCGAACCTTCTAGAATGGTGAAGGGTTATAGATCCTGAACGTTTTACTAAAGGAAGCAAATGAGGGAGGAAACAGCAAGAGAGGAGAGAACAGCCAGAGCACCCCCCCGCCCCCCCGCCAAGCAGGGAAGTATTAACTGGCGCTGCGCCGCAGAACAGCAAGGGGATGTGGGAGTTGAGGGGCCATTTCCTGGCTTCCCACCAAAAAAAGAATGGCAACGACTTGGGAAAAAAATCAAAAGAGGCACCCATCATTCGGTCACCACCTCCTCCTCCATTCTACTCCTCCTTCCATCTGGTTACTAAGGCGACCAAATGGGGGGGGGCGGAGTCCACAATTCCAGAAATTGTAGGATGACTCTCTCACCCAATGCCTCTCCCTGCCAAGGTCTGAGAGGCAAAAGGCAGAGGTCCTGTGGGTCTAACCTCCTTGAGAAGGGTCACCTTCTTATGGAAGAGAAGTTCAGGACCTAACCAATTAAAGAGTTCCGGCTATGTGCTGGGCTGCTTACAATCACCCTTTCACTCAATCCTTAAACAACAGGTAGAGAGTAGAAGAGAGTGACTTGTAAGGAACAGAAAGAAACGTGCCATCCTTAGCCCTTTAATTAATACTGGGGGAGGCCCTTAAACATAAGTGATTAAGCTGGTTTGGGCCGAGATTAGGTCTCTCTCCAGAGGAAGAAACTGACCAGGAGCAGAGTGGGCGTGAAGTCCCGATCAGGTGGTTTTGAGGGGTGGGGGTGTAGGGGAGAGGGAAAGATACAGATCAAGGCCTGTTTCATCGTGTCTGGAGGTGGACAAGTGTGGAACTGATGGATTCCAGGTTCAGGGGCGAGGTACTGGGTGCTAATCAGATCGAGTGCACTTGGGTTCGGGGCAGCCCCGGCTGGTCCTGTTTGGCAGTACTTGATCAGACACCGTGGGGCACTGAGGGCCTACAGGTGAGAAACCTGCGAGGCGGAGATGAGCAGTGGAAGTTCGTGGGAAGAGCGCGTCTCCTCGTCAGGAACCGAACGACCACACGGGAGGTCCAGGGCGGCGGGAGGCGGCCAGGAATAGGAGGCCAGGAGAAGGGAGACGAGAAAGCGGGGGTGGGGGACGGGGTGTCCCTGGGGAACGGCCATGGGCTGGGAGAGGAGGGAAAGACAGCAAGGGAGCAAGAGACTGAGAGCAGCCCCTGGCTAGGAAGACTCGCGCGGGGTCGGGACAGGGTGGGCGCCGGGCGGGTCCCCGACGCTGCCCTCTCCAGCCGGTACCTACTTGAGGTCCCGGTTGACCGAATGCAAGTTGTCCTGGAAGTGCGCAATGAAGGCCTTCTCCCGGCCCTCCAGCGTCTCCTTGTTCCGCATGCCATCCTTCAGGCAGTCGAACACCCTGCTCACGCTGGAACGCAACGCCTGGATGGCACTGATGGCCTGAGCAAAGGCCTCCAGGTTCACTCCGACACTTAGCACGTCCGCCATGTTGCCGCCGCCACAGCGGGCTCGCCAAAGCCGGCTTCGTGAGCGAAAGGCCGCGCTCACTGATGACGCAGGCCCTCGAAGGCCTCTGGGAAATGTAGTTCTCGCGGGGTGGGGCCGCCCAGGTGGTCAGTATAGGCCTACTTTGCCCGAAAGGGCGTTTCCACTCAGGTGAACGAATGAGTGGGCAGGAAAGTGATCGCCTAGATGTGTGGAAGTCAGACTGCACTCTCGGCTTTCTTAATGGTGACAAGGAAATACAGAAAGTTCCCATGTTTACCCAGTCTTGTTCCCTTAGGAATCACAGGGAAATGAAATGCTCAGAGCAGTGAAGGGTCCACAGAGTAAAGGATTATGACCCACTGGGTTAAATGAATCCATATTCTTTTATTTTTATTTTATTTTTTAAACATTTGTTAATTTATTGGGGGGAGGGGCAGTGAGAGAGGGAGACACAGAATAGGAAGCAAAGCAGGCTCCAGGCTCTGAGCTGTCAGCACAGAGCTCGATGTGGGGCTCCAACCCACGAGCGGTGAGATCATGACCTGAGCCAAAGTCGGAAGCTTAACCGACTGAGGCACCCAGGCACCCCAATACTCTTAAATAAATGAAGGGGGAGGAAATTTCTTCTCTATGGTAGAATGCCAACCGATAAAAGTAGAAGAAAGGATGGGGGAAAGTATCATTTAGCAACCATTAGAATAATAATTGATTCAGGCAGGAATCAAGGAAACTGGATATTTGCATCGCCTCCAAGTATCATCCCACCAGACCCCTATTAATTAAGGGAAAAATAATGATCCAGCAATTTCACTGGTTATATAGTCAAATTTCTGGTTATATACTCAAAAGAAGGCAAAGTGGGGACTGGAACAGACATTTGTGCCCTCAAGTTCATAGGAGCATTATTCACAATCGCCAAAAGGCTGAAGCAACCCAAGTGGACATCTTGGAATAAGATCATGAACAACATGTGATATCTACATACAAGGGAATATCTATTCAGCCTTTAAAAGAAGGGACATTCTGACTGACACCTGGTGAGCCTCGAAGACATGCTAAGTGAAATAAGCAGTCAGAAAAAGATGAGTATTGCATGATTCCACTGATGCGATACCTCGAATAGGCAAATTCATAGAGATGGGGAGTAGACTGATGGGTGCCAGGGTCCGGAGGAAGGGGAGAATGAGGAGTCAGGGTTCAATCAGCAGAGAGTTGCAGTTCAGGAGGATGAAGAAGGTGCCGTGGATGGTAGTGATGGCTGCAGAGTAGTGTGAATTCGCTTCATGCTGCAGAACTGGACACTTAACATGGTTAAATGTATATTTTATGTTGTGCATATTTGACTGTAATTCTTGTTTTTATTTATTTTATTTTTAATTCTTTATGTTTATTTTATTTTTGAGAAAGAAAGAGAGGGGGAGGGACAGAGAGAGAGGGAGACACAGGATCCAAAGCAAGTTCTGAGCTCTGAACTGTCAGCACAGAGCCCAACACAGGGCTCAGACTCACGGACTGTGAGATGGTGACCTGAGCCAGAGTGGGCACTCAACCCACGAAGCCACCCAGGCGCTCCTAATTCTTGATTTTTATTCTGTAATGCAAAAGAGGAGGATAATAATGACTTCACAGTGGAGTAGCCTGGCGGACACCACCCTAACAAGAGACCAACGCTGGCATCCCCACACCTCCTCCTGACAAAATGCCCAGAGAAAACTGCAACACGACTTCTGGGATATTCCTGCCAAAAATGCAACACCAGAATCTGATCCGGACACAGACACATTTAAAGACATTCGACAAAACCACTGGCCTATGCTTTTCGACAAAACATCGTGACAAAGAAGCATGTGATCTGGGAATCTCTTTTGCCGACATGATGGAGACAATTGGTGAGATCTGAGGAAGGTCTGTAGATTAGTTCATAGTATTTTATCGGTGATGATTTCATGGTTTTGATCTCTGTACTGTGGTTATGAGAGAGGACAGCCATGTTTGGGGAGAATATACCTTGAAGGGATAAAGTCGTGTCATTGTGTCTCTATGAAAAAGAAAATAGTACAAACATGTTTCCTTAGAGAAGGACAGAGCAAATGTGGTAAAATGTTAGCAGTTATGGAGTCTGGGTGAAGGGCATAGAGGAATTGTGTGTATTATTCTTGCCACCGTTAAGTCTGAAATTACATGAAAATATCTTGTTTTAAACAGCTCTCAGCAAAGGGCATGGAAAGCATAGACACGGTCTAAGTGGTAAGAAGGATCTTCAGTTCTGCCCGGCTGGGCTGACCAGCATTGTGAAACTGTGGCGCTCACCTCCACCCACTTCCTGAATAGTTCCCTGCCTTCCTTCTCCAAGCCCGCTCCCCCCCCCTCCCCTCCCCACCCCCTACCACACCACCTCAGTTCCAACCCCTCAGTTGGGGAACAGTGAAGATAAACTCTGCTCAGAAACTGGGCTCTGGTGTGGCTCCCCAGGCACATTTAGACATTATTTACATAAGTGAATAATCCCGTGAGGAAGGAGGGGTCTCATTGTCTTGGGTTTACATAATTGCTTTCATTTCCTGATATCTACGCCACCATCACAGTGTTGCCATTGGTGGCTTTTCCTAAGGCGAAGGGGTAAGAGAGAGGGGAAACTTCCGGCTGTGAAACCCTGAACTCCCAGATCCTCAGTTTTTTCGTCTGTAAAATAGAACTAGTAGTAACACCTGACTTTATAAAATAGCTGTGAGGTTTAATAACACCTTGAAGGCAAAGCATTTGAACTAATGCTTGGCAAATAATAAATACTCATAAGATTGTAGCTCTCAGGAGGATGCTGGGAAAGTTTGCCGTGGGTCTCTGACCTATGCTTCTATCCCCACTTGAGGACTCTGTACAGAATCAAAAGCAGGGGGGGAACAATGGGTCTATTGGGTCAATGATCTCTAGTGACATGACCCTGTTGGTAAGAGCTTGTCACTTAACTGTATCCTATAATGCACTATTTCTTGGTGGCCTTTTTATCTCCTTTGAGTATAGGGTTTGGGTTTTGGGGTTTTTTAAAGATTTTTATAGCAAATCCTCTTTAACTTCATAAAAATGAAAGAAAATGTCTGTGTTTGTTGGCCTGTTTCAGTTTTGACTTCAGTTTGTTCATCTCTTCTAGGGAAGGATTAGAGAAGGCGAACTCCAGTGTCACGGTTCCTCACCTTATCGGGTCCCCTGAAGGTACCCTGGCTATACACTCTGTTCCCAGGGGGAAAAATGTACCAGTCTATTTCTTTTTCCTTTTTTAAAATTTTTTTAATGTGCATTTATTTTTGAGAGAGAGAGGGAGAGACAGTGTGAGTGGGGGAGAGGCAGAGAGAGAGGGGGATCCTCCAAAGCAGGCTGCAGGCTCCAAGCTGAGCTGTCAGCACAGAGCCTGGCACAGGGCTCAAACCCACAAACCATGACCTGAGCCGAAGTCAGACGCTTACCTGACTGACCCACCCAGCTGCCCCTGTACCAGTCTATTTCTGCCCATACTCGTATGTACCTGCAAACCGGAGATTTTGCATACAGTGTTAAGCCCCCCTAAAGCCCAAACATGGACCTCTGGGTAGAATCATGCTCTGAGGCAAGCAGTATGGAGGTCCGGCCCAGGGCTGTCTTGTAACCCCGAGACCTCCAATGCCTGGGGCACAAAAGAGGCTCAGTGTAAGTTTGTGGAAGCAATGAGTTAACACAATATATTATGTTTGCCTTCTTGGATCCTCCCTCCAAATTACTTCATTTCTTTGTATACTCAGATATCATCTCTCCCTCCTTCTCAGCCCACCTCCCCTGCCCACCCTCTCCCTCCCCACTCCCACACAATAAAATTTTCCTTTGTCTTATTCTCTGATTCAGTGGTTAAGATACTGATTGGTGCAATAAAGTACAAATATACTCCACTCCCACAGTCATTAGTTTTCAAGATTTCTCTCTGGCTCCCCTCTTCTGGGAACTCAGAAATTGATCAGTGGAAATACACATTTCCCCTGAACCTAGTAAGGAGACTTTCATCACGCAACAGAAAACTTTTCATTTTGGAAGGGAATGGCCAGAGTTTCTCCAAGGTGCTATAAATTCTTGAGAATGTTGGCACATATATGCTTGCATCTGTGTGTGTTTGTGGGATATAAATTAGTTTAAAAGGAGTTCATTTCGAGCAATATCAGATTTTAATTATGGTGATCTTATGTTTGGGTAAAAGGCAGCACCCCGCTGCTAATATCTTCCAAAATGAACAAGCCATTATGCTTGGTGCTATCAGCTCAAGAGTATGAGAATGAGCAATCAGAATTAAAGTTGTCAGTAGTTAATTAAAATATGCTGCAACTCCCATCATATTCAGAGAGCATGTGGTTTAAGCATTCAGACTGAGAAAGCACCCTCATCAATTAATAATTATTAAGGATTTGCTAGATGCAGAGCACCGCATTGGACGGTTGGGCAGAATGGCACCAGATAGACTTAAATCCAAATCTGCCTTGGATAAGCCACAACGTAACTAAACCACCTGCCATAATCAGCGAGGCATAGTGCTTAAGACCTTGGGGGTTGCTCCGAGGATTAAACTGAGGCAGCATACAGTTCTGGGAACGTGGTAGGCATTCGAGTCAGTCATTCAACAAATATAGATATTTGATGTCTCGACATTTTGTTATGCAGCTGGGGAGCCAGTGGTCAAACCAGGCCCAGTCTAGCCCAATAAATATCCCCGAAAATATCTGAAGTGGATTATGTGTTCCTCCACATTCACCTCCTTACGGCTCAGGGCATCAATCATTTTAAACTGCTTAGAATCAGGTTTGTTAAAATTAATCAAGCCAGCCTGGTCAGGAATCTTCTCGTGGGCTCTTCTGAACTTAGCCCCACTCCCATTTTCCTCTCACGTTGCCTGCTGTGATTTTGACGCGATGATGATGAGCAAGTGGCCTCCAAAGACAAAGCGTGCCAGAGAGAGGAAGTCAGCCTGGACTGGGGTCTCTCGGGCAAATGAGTTAACCCTTCTGAACCTCAGGTCCTGCATCTAGAGGAAAAGGAGGTGGGATCACCTCCAGAACTAACGATCCAGGAGCATAAGATTAGGAGAAACATGCTAGTAATTCAGGAAGGCGGGAAAGGAGAGGACCACTCCTGGTTCATGCTGATCACAACCACCGCACCAGGACTCCTGCACTCTGGTTCATTCATTTATTTATCCGGCGACACTCCCTGAATAAAGAGATTAAATAAGGATCCAAATGGAACCTGCTTCTGCTCTCATGGCGCTCACTCACAGCCTCACAAGGGGGACAGACACAAATGGAACATGGAACACAGTGAGGTTCAACTGCAGGATAAGAGACCTGCACAGAGGAGTTTGAAGGTCTTAGAGAAGGCGATCACAGCGTCTTTCTGGCCCAAGCCTCCCCGGGAGCACTGGGGCGAACCAGGTGCGGTGGGGGACAGAGGTAGGGAGCACAGTTGGAAGCGAGGCTGTGCTGGATTAGTTCTGTGTTTGTAGGCCACCCTCTAGCTGTGGAGGAGGTGGGCAGAAGCGTCCAAGCTTAGAGGCAGAGACACCAGAAAGGGAGGGGGACCCTCCACCTGTTCTGCTGGCAGAAGAGCCCGCGACGGACCACACGTGAGCCGTATTCTTCCCATCACAGGAAGCCAGGAGGTATTTTAAATATTTTAGTAAATTATTGATTGCCCGTTTGGATGCTCACTTAATCAACCACCAAGCATGTTGTTAGAGATGTCCGCTTTCTCCCAGGTTCATACGTAATTAAGTACACAGCGTCTCAGGAATGGACCCTTTTACCAACACATTAGGCTAAATCAAAGTGGAACAAAACATAAGTTGTTTGTGCAGGCTCCACCACAGCCCACTGCGGGAGGGATCGCCTTCTATCACTGTGTTATGTGGATGCTGTGTTTTAATCAAGAACAACAATGAACCACGAGCATCAGAAGCTACTGAACGTGGAACCCTCACGCAGAACGTGGGAGCTGAGGGCAGGGTCAGGCCTGCAGGTTCCCAGAGGAAGCGAGGAGGTGGGCAGCCAGAGCAACACAGGGGATGCCTGTCTCGGGCCCTCTCGGGAGCACCCCCTCCTCCTCCCAGCTGCCCCCCAGCCCCGCCCCCCCTCCTCCAGGCCTCAGGTAAGACTGCAAAAGAAGGCACATCAGTTTCCTGACAGATGATCCATTCACCTTGACACTGGAGTCTTACTGTGTTTGATGTGTCACTTTATTTTTTTCTAATCGCAAATACTCACTTTGAAATGCTGGAAACCGTAGAAAAAAATCTCTACAAGAAAATAAGGTCATGCATAAGTCCACCGCTCAATGTTTTGCTTATTCACACATACATTTTATTTTACAAAATTGGACTCATGCTATCTTGTGACCTCTACGATTCATAATTAGCCTGAATACGTTTTCCTATCACAAACTACGTCTTCCAAAACATTTTAATGACTGCCGAAGATTCCATTCGATGGCTTTACATAATTTCTTGGATTCCCTATTGTTGATGACCCAGGGTTTTTCACCTTGAACTACACAGCTGTAGCCCCTCTAACAGCAAATCTTGGTGCATGAAGTGAACATGTTTCCCTGTAGGTTGTGTCTGTTCGCCATTTGGTTGCAGATCACTTTGCCAGATGGCTGGGTCCCAGCTCTGCGTTACAGGCAATTTTTTTTAATGTTTTATTTATTTTTGATACTGAGAGAGACAGAGCACGAGAGAAGGAGACACAGAACTGGAAGCAGCTCCAGGCTCTGAGCTAGCTGTCAGCACAGAGCCTGACGCAGGGCTCGAACCCACGAACGTGAGATCTGACCTGAGCCGAAGTCAGAGGCTTAACCGACTGAGCCACCCAGGCGCCCCTGCATTACAGGCAAAAAGAAGGAGGAAGGAGCAGAGGGGCCATGGGTGGACTTCTGCTTGCACCTCACTGGCCAGAACAGTGTCACATGACCACTTCTACCTGCGAAGGAGGCTGGGAAACTGAGTTCCACCCTTCTTTCCCAGCCTCTATATTTGCATGGCTGTCCGATAGAGATACAATGTGAGCTGTAAATGGGAGCCACATATTGTCTTTTCTAAATTTTTAAAAAATTTAATCGTTTTTTGAGAGAGAGGCAGAGCATAAGCCGGGGAGGGGGCAGAGAGAAAGGGAGACACAGAATCGGAAGCAGGCTCTCCAGGCTCTGAGCTGTCAGCACAGAGCCCGACGCGGGGCTCAAACCCACGAACCGTGAGATCATGACCTGAGCCGAAGTCAATGCTTAACCGACTGAGCCACCAGGCGCCCCTGAGCCACCACGTTCTCTAATAGTTACACTTAAAAAGGCAAAGAGCCTCACACCTATTAAGATGGCTACTATTTAAAAGCGGACGAAGGCAAACAAGTTCTGGTGGGGATGTGGAGAACTGGAGCCCCGGGACACGGCTGGCGGGAAGGTACGCACAGCCACGGTGGGAAACAGTATGGCGTTTCCTCAGAAAACTGAAACAGGATTGCTGCTTTATTCAGCAATTCCGGTCTGGGTATACCCTCAAAAGAATCAGAAACAGGGTCTCAAAAAGATATTTGCACACCCATGTTCATAGCAGTGTTATTCACAGGAGCCAAATGGTGGAAACCACCCAAATATCCATTAATGTGGTCTGTTCCATACAGCAGGACATGACTCAGGGTCTGACACACGCTACACCGTGGGTGAACCTTGAAGACGTTCTGCTCAGTGAAATAAGCTAAGCCAGTCACAGAAAGACGTATACTACATGATCCCACTTATTTGAGGTACGTAGAGCAATTGTATCCTTAGAGGCAGAGGAGGTGGAGGAAGGAGAATGAGAGTTAGTGTTTAACAGAGTTTCCGTTTGGGGAGGTTATAAAGTTCTGGAGAGGCATAAGAGTTGCACAAACGCTGTGAGTGTACTGAATAACGCCGCTGAATGCGTACACCAAAATAATGACCAGGACGGTCAATTTTGCATTATGTAATTTTGCCGTGAGGGAAAAATGGTAAAGAGAAACAGGTAAATTAATTTAAAAATTTGTATTTAATATAGGGGCGCCTGGGTGGCTCAGTCGGTTAAGCGTCCGGCTTCGGCTCAGGTCATGATCTCACAGTTCGTGGGTTCGAGCCCTGCATCGGGCTCTGTGCTGACAGCTCAGAGCCTGGAACCTGCTGAGGATTCTACGTCTCCCTCTCTCTCTGCCCCTCCCCTTCTCATACTCTGTCTCTGTCTCTCTCAAAAATAAACACACATTAAATATTTTTTAATAAAATAGAAAAAACATTTTAATATGGTATGTCCAAACGATGACATTTCAATATTAAAGCCCCTGAGATAATTTACAGTCTTTTTTGCCTACTAAGCTTTTGGCATTAGACTTACAGTGCATTTCGAATTGAACCGGGCACATTAGCTACCTTTCAGCCCAGAAGCCACATGCGGCTAGCGGCTACACAATTGGTCAGTACTGTCCTAAAATAAAGGCCGGCAAGGGAGAACTAGAGGCGGGGTCAGCCAGACTGACGCTTGGCGGGGTTCACCTAACCTCCCTGAGCTGGGGAACGGGGCGCGGACGGTGATAATGGCTAACTCCTTGTGATTGATGCAAGAATTGAATTAGATAACATGTGGAAAGCCCCCAGCAAGCTGTCTGGCACACAATAGCTGCTCCCGTAAATAGTAGTGATTGCTATTCATGCTTCTATGTCTCCATGGAGAATGGAGATAACAATAAAAAAGGACATTATACAAACTGTCTTCAAAAGTTTGTAGGAATAAGGGCGATCTGAATATATTTTGGGGTTTTTAAAGAGTCATCTTTTAGAGGTACATACTGAGATATTTACGAGTAAAATGATGTGATATGTAAGTTTTGCTTCGAAATAATATGGGGGGCGTGGCTGGGTGGCTCACTTGGTTAGGCAGCGGACTCTTGATTTCAGCTCAAGTTGTGGGATCGAGCCCCTCATTGGGCTCCGCACTGACAGCCCAGAGCCTGCCTGCGATTCTGTCTCTGCCCCTTTCCTGCTCTTTCTCTCTCTCAAAATAAATAAACTTTAAAAAATAATAACACGGAGGGAAAGAGACATATGGAGGAAGGATGGAAGATTGGCAGTCAGCTGATGACACTGGTGTTGAGTTGGGAGGTTCCATTATATTGTTTGATGTTTTCCATAATGAAGTTTGTTTTGTTTTATTTTTAAAGGGTATTATGTAGGTATTGAATATGCCTTGAGTTTTTTCAGATTCTAAGTCTTTTTATTTTTACACTTATTTATTTTTGGGAGACAGAGAAAGACAGAGCCCAAGTGTTGGGTGGGGGGAGATGGGCAGAAAGAGAAGGAGACACAGAATTTGAAGCAGGCTCCAGTCTCCAAGCTGTCAGCACAGAAACTGACCCGGGGTTTGAACTCACAAACTGTGAGATCATGACCTGAGCCCATGTTGGAGGCTTAACCAACTGAGCCACCCAGAGGCCCCTCAGATTCTAAGTATTTAAAAAAAATTTTTTTTAAGGATTTATTGTTTCTGGTGACAGTCTGGTAGAAATAAACAGTCCAAGTGGCTTCCTGAGCACCAAAAGTAGCCAGTACACTGGCCGCCATGATCGTCGTTGTTGGAAAAAAGGGAGGTAGCGTGGTATCGCCAACACTCACTTTAGGGTCCTGCTTATTTCCCCTTATTTCTATTTTATCTCCACCCGAAAGGTGATGTCTTGATTTATCTGCACTGGGCCGTTCGGGGCGGGGATTGAAAGCTGTCAAAATGGTACCTGTCAGGATTCAACTGCTCGGTTTGCAGGTGGGGTTTTGTTTTGTTGTTATGTTTGTTTTGTGTTGTTTTGTTTTCCACAATGGATTGAATATGTAAGAGCTCACTGTGGTAATCACCTTAGTAAGTGTTCAATTACTGAAAGCCGAGGACCCTTTTTTTTTTTTAAATAATAGCTTCCTTGGAATATAGCTCACATACCTTAGGATTCACCTTTTAAAACCTGTTTTTCCTAGATATCCACAAAGCTGTGCAACCGTCACCACTATCGAATTCCAGAATAGTTTCCACCCCCCTCGGTCCCTGGAAACCACTAATTACTCTCTGTCTCTATGGATTTGCCTCTCCTGCAAATTTCATATAAATGGAATCATATGATTAAGTGGTTTTTTGCGTCTGGCTTCTTTCACTTAGCGTAATGTCTTCAAGGCTCCGCCATGTTGTAGCACAGTTCAGTCCTGTTCCTCCTCTTTCTGGCCACAAAGAATGGCCACAGTGCGTTTTGTTTCTCCATTGGACAGGTGATGGACACTTGGATTGCTTTCACGTTTTTGGCCATTAGGAACCATGCTGCCATGAACATATGTGTACGAGCTAGCGTCTGGACATATGTTTTCAATTCTCTTGGATATTTCTCTAAGAGTGGAATTGCTGGGTCATGTGGGAACCATTTACATTTCTGAGAAACTGCCAAAGTTTTCTACAGTGACGACAGCATTTTTATCCCCACCAGCGACTATGACAGCCACATGTCCTCTGCATGCTCGCCAACACTTTTTATTGTCTGTCTTTTTGCTTCAAGCCGTCCTAGTGGGTGTGATTTTGATTTGATTTTTCTCATTGTGGTTTTGATTTGCATTTCCCTTATGACTAACGACGTTGAGCATCTTCTCTTGTGCCTATGGGCCATTCGAAGATCTTCTTTGGAGAAATGTCTATTCGATCCTTTGCTCATTTTTAGGTTGGGTCGTTTGTCTTTTTCTTCTTGAGTTGTAAGAGGACTTTTCAGCTTAATTCTAAATGATACCTAACGGGATAGTGAATGTAACTGAGCAGACAGTAAAAGTTCTTTGAGCTACCCATCACACTAGGCCCTCACCCAGACTGCTAACCAGCACCCCAAATTATTCTGGATATGACAGATGTTCATCACGAATAGCTACCACAAGCCAAAGCATCTCCACAATGTTTCCATTGCAGAGGAGAGCAGAGGGAGGAGGAGGACGCCATTCCTTTTTATACCTGTGTCTTCCGAGCACCTGCTGGCATCTATCTGGCTGAGTGATTGCTCTCCGGGGACTGCTCCTAGCCAGAGAGAGATGAATGCAAGTCCACCAAAACGCAGACTGCTGTGAGATCAAGGCCGTCTGAAAGATGACCAATGAGTTGGAAGGGAACTTACCGAAGGCAGAGTCACTTTATCTGTGAGTCAGAAAGGGCTCGTGAAACATGTAGCATTGAAGTTAAGCCAGTCATCCTCAAGGTTGTCTGCAGGATATTCTGAGATTGACAGCCGTAGAGCCATATCCACCGAGTGATCCTCAAACATTTATCCAATAAATATTAATGACTTGAGTCTGCCCGGGGGATTCAGCAGGGCCCGTAGTTGGATCAAGCCCCTGCCTTGCAGAGCCTAGTGAAAAGAAGCAGGCGATAAAAAGGAACTACATGGGCCGTGTGGTGAGAACAGTCAAGAAGGAAAACGGAGCAGGACAAGGAAACAGTGTGACAGGGACGTGGCCATCCGATGAGTCGGTCTGATAAGGAGCTCTTTGAGTGGCAGCCTGGTGCAGTCAGGGATTGGAACCGGGGTGATGCCTGCAGGAGGGACAAGGGAAGAGAAGGGAAAGGGAAAGGAGAAGTCAGGAGAGGTGAGATCCCAAGGGGCTTTCCACGCGAACATCGACTGTGGAACAAAATCAGTCTGGGGCCAGCCATTGACAGGTGCCAGCACGTTCCGTCAAGTCTTTGTTGGAGTTTCCTCACGTGAAGTCCGGCAAGTCCCTTGGCAGGTTGTTGTTTTTCTCGTGGTGAAAGAGAGGGAACAGGTGGGAGGCGAGGGGTCTTTCGACTGGATGGTATGATCATTAGGGTTTCCCTCTGAGAACCTCTGGCCGAGATCAGAATCTAGCCTTCAGGAGAGCCCACGTCTCTGAAGAGACCGTGCATCCATAGAGGTTCTGGAAGGAAGAGAGGGTTTGGGTCTCAAAGGAAATAGACAAAAGATCTGGTTTCACAGGGGTTTGAGACATCTTCCTTGTCCTCTCCACGAGGGACAGTGTCCCAAAATGTCATCTTTCCCAGAGAGAAGCCGTTCTTTGCTTCGAGGAACCGAGCATGCTTAGCTTAGAGCAGAGAAGGTGAAAGCAGAAGAAGGTCGTGATGGCGACCTTCAACTCACCTTCAGGTCAACCACGGGAAGACTCCTCCTGTGGCATCTAATGGCAGATACGAGAACCAGTCGTGAGGAAGTCTTGGGGAGGAAGGTTCGCACTGTAATATTGCAAAGGGCCTCCGACCACGGAGAAGGCAGCGAATTTCAGGTAGAAAGTAAATGGATGTTTGTCTAAGATTCTGTGCAAGGAATTCTGACATCGGTTGGTAGGTGGGAGCAGAACCCCGATGGAGCTAAAAATTCTATAATCAGCTGCGCTGTCTTCTAGGTGACAATCAAGACCACTCCTAGACAAGAAAAGCCCAGGAAA
Organism: Suricata suricatta; assembly: GCF_006229205.1. Lineage (NCBI taxonomy): Eukaryota > Metazoa > Chordata > Mammalia > Carnivora > Herpestidae > Suricata > Suricata suricatta. The sequence continues at coordinate 3,945,572 of NC_043712.1, read as the reverse complement.
CAACAGGAAGGTCACTTACAGTGGGCCCTGAGTCTTTTTCCTCTAGTTGCATGCTGTTCCGGGGGCTTTAATGAAGCCTTCCCCTCCGGGCACAGCCAGCCTGTTTGTGGTGAGTACAATATGCCGTCCTAGAATATGTCAAACTTCATTTGCAAAATATCAGACTGCTGTTTTTTTTTTTTATTTCCCAGAGCCAATCTGCAGCGTAATACGTTCAATAACTTTTGCTCTTTTTGCTCTCAGAGAGCGGTCTCTTTTTGGAGCTGATAGCGCAATGAATGCGGAATCCGGTGCAAATTCCAATGGAAAGAAAAGACATTGTTATTTAAAGGCCAAATACCGGCCTAAAATAGAGTTGTGAAGGCATTGAGAAACAGCAGACGCCCCAGATGGCTCGCGGATAATTCACTTTGCACTCAGTCCGTTCCCTCGCTAAAAAAAATACTTTTGACTCTGTTTCTCCTCAGATTGAAAGTTGGTGCCTGCTCTAACATATGTGCTTCTCTCTTTAAATTTAGCTCTGAGTCATGTTGTATTACATTAGGAATTCAGCAGGCAGGCACTTGGAAAATGTACATCAATGCGTTTATTTTTAAGTTATATAAAAATAAAAATATATATGTTTAAATATATTAGGCTGTATTTTTGCCCAATTTCAAAATGGTTGTTCTCAAGAGCAGATTAGATAAAACAATAATAACGATGATGACACTGTGATTCTGGAGTGCTGGCCATTCCCCAAGGATCTCAGAACAACTTGGCAAATCCTGGAGCGCCTCACCCCCAGCCGAGCGCAGGAGCTGGGCGCTTCGTCACTGAAACCTCCGCCTCCACGGGGGACCAGGCAGCTCCCTGAGCAGCTGGGCCCGCCTAATTAAGATGCTCCTTCCACCGCTAAGGACTGTGGGGACGGTCAGAGGGGCAGAGCCTGGAGGGGTGTCGTGAGCGTTAGTGGCTGAGCTCGTGGGCTTTAGGGCGCAGATGCCCAAGACTGGGCTCAAATCCTGGCCCTGCCCCTTCCAGTCCATGGATCTTTGGAAAAGCGATGGGGCCTCATCCGTGTCTCAGTCTCCTGACCTGAGAAATGGAACTTAGCTCCCGTCTCACAGGATGGCTGTGCTCATTCGATTGAGTTACTTAGTCTTTTGCCCAGAGCGTATTTATCATCATCTGTGGAACAAAGTGCCGAATACAAAGAACAGACAATCCCAGCCCTCATGATGCCTATGGTCTAGTGGGTAGAGAGACGCTTCAGGAATAATCACAGCCATTGCTACATAAACAGATTTATGGGGCGCCCGAGTGGGTCAGTCGGTTGAGGGTCTGACTCTTGGTTTCGGCTCAGGTCATGATCCCAGGGTCATGGGACCGAGTCCTAAGTCAGGCTCCGTGTTGGGCATGGAGCCTGCTTGGGATTCTCTCTCTCTCCCTCTGCTGCTCCCCAACCTCTCTCTCTAAAATAAAAAATATATACATATTAAACAGATTTATGATGAATGCACTAAGAGTTTGAAGGGGGAGAGGCACTCTGATCTGAAGGCTGAGGAGAGTTTCAGCAAAGAAGTTAATGAACAGAAACAGCTGGAAGGTGCCCAGGCACCTCGTAGCTACTTGTAGGCATTTCCTGTGGCTGCCGTCCCAAGTTACTGCAAACCTGTGACTAACACAATGACGCTGATTCGCTTACAGTTCTGGAGGCTGCACGGCTGGGACGGGCTGGAGCCGTGGGGTCAGCAGGGCTCTGGGGTTTTCGGAAGCTGGAGGTGAGGATCCGTCCCTCTTCCCTCGCCTCTTCCAGATTCTGGAGGACGCCTGCACCCCCTGGCTGGTGGCCCTGCTTCACCTTCGTAGTTCATCCTCCAACCTCTGCTTCCATTGTCACATCTCCTTTTTCTGGACTGTGACCTTCCCTTCCGGCGGCCCTCTTGCAAGGATCCTTATGATTACGCTGGGCCCTTCTGGATAATCCAGGATATTCTCCCTGTCTCAAGATCTTTATCCTTTTTTTTTTTTTTTTTTTTTT
>NC_043712.1:3908946-3943449 GCF_006229205.1 Suricata suricatta | reverse complement strand
GACTGAGCCCCCCAGGCGCCCTCAAGATCTTTATCTTAATCACCTCTGCAAAGAACCCTTTGCTGTGTAAGGTAACGTATTTACAGGTTTCAGGGGTTAGGACACGGACATCTTTGGGGTCCTGTTATTCTTTCTACCATAGTCCGGGAAGTTTAATATCCAAAAATAGAAGTTTCAGGGATACCTGGGTGACTTAGTCAGTTAAGCATCCAATTTTGGCTCAGGTTGTGATCTCCTGGTTTGTGAGTTCAAGCCCTGCATCGGGCTCTGCACTGACAATGGGGAGCCTGTCTGGGATTCTCTTTCTCTCTCTTCCCCTCCCCCACTTGAGCACAAGTGAGCGCACACATGTGCGCGCGTGTGCACGCTCTCTCTCTCAAAATAAACAAATAAACTTTAAAAAAATATGCATTTCGGACAAAAGAAAACAGGGAGGGGGCAGATTATGAAAGAAATAATACCTGACAATTTCCCAGAACTGTAGGGCACATGTTTCCAGACTTAAAGGGCCTTCAGAGTGCCTGGCACAGAATGCTTATCCAAAACTTTCAAAGAATCTCGTACACAGAGGATTAGGCATCAGGCCCTCGCCTTTCCAACATTATCACTGGAAATGGAAGATATGGGTATAGAAGGCATGGATCTAGGCGGTGTGCTATGGAGATTTGGTGCAGGGCCTTCATAATCCCAGGGGGAAAGACCCCAACCTGGAGTTTATTGGTAAGTTTAGCAATCAAATGACAGCATAGACTAAATACATTTCTGACACGCTGGTTCTCACCAAAGTTTCCTCATATGTACCTTTCTCAAGAAGCTACTGGATGATATGCTTCCTCAAAACAAGAGCGTAAACCATGAAAGCGGAAGACAGACCACTCAGGGAACAGCAGAAGGAAGGCAGGAGAGAGGCCGAGTTACCCCAGAAGACCCAGACCACAGGCGTGCACGGGGCTCTGCACAGGCATCAGCCTCAGCGGAGCCCACGACGCAGGGTTCAAAGATGAGACACGCAACCGACAAGTTCTAGAGGGCTTTATCATATTAACCAAAACTTTATAGTTATGATGGAAAAGTCGGAAATAACTTACCTGAGGTCACAGCAAAAACTGAGCAACCAAAAAAATTGCAAACTCTGAGAAGTATAAACTTGTCCAGAAAGTATAATCATTGGGTGGTTGTGACCAATGGTTTATGTAAATCATAGGACAGTTAACACCGAATGTTGATTGAACGTGTGTGTGTGCAAGCGCGCGTGTGTGGAAGAGCTACATTTTCATTTCCTCTAGCAGGAAGTCCAATAGACGAAAACCCAGGATAAAGCCAAAGAGTTGAAAGTGGCTTCTTCTGAGGCAAAGACCGGGGTCGGGGGGGGGGGGCGCGGGGGGCATGGGGCAGTTTTTAAATATAAGTCTTACAGTCTACGTGACTTTTTAATGTATCTCTTTAATACATTTATTTTCAATTTAAAGAGGAAAGAAGAGAGGCACGTGGGTGGCTCAGTTGGCTAAGTGTCCGATCTTGGCTCAGGTCATGATCTCACAGTTCGTGGGTTCAAGGCCCACGTTGGTCTCTCTGCTGACAGCTCAGAGCCTGGAGCCTGCTTCGGATTCTGTGTCTCCCTGTCTTTCTGCCCTTTACACCCTCATGCTCTGTCTCTGTCCCTCTCTCCAAAGTAACTAAACATTTAAAGAATAAATAAACAAGTAAAAGGGAAAGAAGGGGAAAACGCTGTTGCTCCCTGAACAAGGAGGCAGGTGTTGGGTTCCAGGAACCGGGCAGTTCCAGGTTTTCTTCGGACTCCAGCCTCATTAAATCACAGGAGGGAGATGATCTCGGCAAAGGACATCAAGCCTGTAGGAGGTCCGGCCAGGCCCTCCACCTCCCGCGATCACTGTGGCTGCTGCAGTGCGGACACGGACACGAGCAGTGGTGGGCGGGGTCCTGTGAGCTGCGGGCACCTGTCCGCGCCCACAGTCCTCCCAGCAGGCCTGATGGCCCCAGTGCGGGGTCAGCAGGGGAGTGATGACGCTTCCAGGGACAGACCTTGGTTGGGGAGGGACAGAGAAGGAGAGCCAGAGGCAGCCACAGAAGTTAGGGGGAGGGGACTAGAGCCCTGTCTTGTATCCCACTTCTGACACTCACTGGGAATGTGAGCACTGTATGCAGTCTGGATTGTTCTGCCTTCACCTCTCTGCTCCAGGCTCTGACTCAGGGAGGATCTCCCGGGAGGAAGGAAGGCAGCCCTGGCAGGGGGGCTCCGGGAGCAGAAGGAAATGTTGCTCTCCATCCACAAGGACGTGCCTGGCTCTGAAGAGGGCCAGTCCAGGGGTTCAAGTAAGACCCCAGGCAGAAGGAGGCTACACAGGCTCTGACACCCTTGAGCTCAGCATAGGTGCTCAGAAAGCAGTAGAGAGTTTCAAGAACGCGGTCACTTCTGGTCTGGGGAGAGGAGAAAGGAGGTGCCCTTTCCTGGTTTCCTCTATCACTCTCTTAAATTTTTTTAATGTTTTTATTTATTTTTGCGAGAGTGAGAGCATGCGCAAGGGAGGGTTAGAGAGAGAGACACAGAATCCGAAGACAGGCTCCAGGCTCCGAGCTGTCAGCACAGAGCCCAACGCGGGGCTCGAACCCACGAACTGTAAGATCATGACCTGATCCAAAGTCGGACGCTCCACCAACTGAGCCCTCCAGGTGCCCTATCACTCTTTTATAATATGTTGGTGGTCAGCATCAAATTATAGTGGGCTTTTTCAAGTAAAACACATTTGAGATGTGCTGTCAGAACACTGGAGCCCAGATTTCAAGTGCCTGCCATTCTCAAACGGAGAGACGGTAAGCCAGTCCCGAGGCCCTTGAACAGCAGACTTCTTTCTCCCTCTTGAACCCACGAAGGATTAAGCTTATTCCCAAATACCCACGGAACTGAAACCCATGCTCTATGGAACTCGTCTTGCTGGTTAGTAACAAAAGTTGAAAAGGTGTGCGTGTGGAGAGGGGGAGTTGTCTGGAGTCAACTGAGTTTGGAAAATGTTGGATTCAATTTCTTAAAATGGAAAGGAATGCTCAAAAGTTTTTTAAAAAAATTGTTAATGTTTACTTTTTTTTGAGACACAGAGAGAGACAAAGCACGAGCTGGGTAGGGGCAGAGAGAGGGAGACACAGAATCAGAAGCAGGCTCCAGGCTCTGAGCTGTCAGCACCGAGCCCAACACGGGGCTCAACCCATGAACCACAAGATCATACCCTGAGCCAAAGTTGGACGCTTAACCGACTGAGCCACCCAAGCGCCCCTCAGAATGCTCAGAACTTTAACGTGCACTGTAGATATCCTAAAGAAGCTCATGGCTGTTGATAGTTGCCCCTGATTTCAAGAAGCATCCCATGGGTTTCGAGCTCCATGGAACATATTTTGGGAAACACTGGCCAAGCATCTCAGGCACCTGAGGGCTTGGGAAGCCCAAGAACCTGTCTGCAATGTGCTTGGTCAGAACACAGCCCCATGCTCTTTGTTCCCCAATCCTCAACCCGTGAGGCTATCTCCAAATGCTTAAGGAGGGACTTTATCAGATATTTTCTCTTCCCCCAGCCATGTGGTTTCTGGTATTCACACAAGGTGTCATTGTTTTTAATTGATTTCCTTAGACATGAAGAAGAGCCTTGGGAAATAGGACCTTAGTGGACCTGATTCTTCTGGGTTTTTTTATTTCTTGGGTCTCTCTTCAATACCACACCACCCTGAGAATCAGAATAATTTAGTCCCATGCCTTAGTTCCAAAAAGCCAAGATTTACTTAATTGTTAAGAATCCACATGCAACAGTTTCAGAAGAGCCCTTTTACCGTTTTCAGAGGCGGAACACCATCGATCCATTTCCAACAGAGGCTTCTCCTGCAGTGTTTGTGCCTTCAAGGGCATGGGAAACCGCAGATGACAGAAGGGATCTCATGAGTGTCCCCTAGCCCATGTTCTCCAACACCATCGACTTCCCCATCTGATCCTGATGAGTCATTAATCCCGTTTCCCCTCATTTATTCACCCATCTGTCCGATATATATTTAATCAAGCACTAACTCTGAGTCAGGCACTGCACTAGATACTTGGATACAGTGAACAAGACAGATGTTGTCTCCACCGTGGTAGAGCTGACAATCCAACCTCCTAACTCATCTTAAATGACTGCTTCCTGCAGGGCAGCCATGTGTGGTTGTACAGGGTGTTCACTGCGCAAGGGCTCCAGGCCAAGGGGTGCGAGGGGACACTGAAATCTATCTTGCCGTCCATCCACAAAGGCAACATGGTTTGGGGCTGCCTCTAATCGGAGCAGCACGTTTTTCCGACTGGCACAAAGGTGCTGCTATGTAGGTTAACAATTCTGACTTCCTGCAAGGTCATAGGGTTCAGAGACCTATGAGTGGCCTCATGTCAATGATTTCTGGGCTTATTATTAGGATCTTCAAACCCCAGAGTTGACCTAAGTGGTTGTTCGACCCACATGAAGGGCAGCGGGACTGCACTAGCTCATCTGAGAGATGAGAAATGGTAACGTGAAGTTTCAACAATCATATTAGAGTGGGTGCTACCTACTTCCTAAAAATCATGTCCATGTCCTGTAGCCTTCCTTTGTGGAATGGTCGTTCAGGCTTAGCCACCCAGCTTTGTAAATAAAATCGTCCTCTTACCCCTGCACCCCCCTTCCCAACCTTGAACCCGTCCTGAGTAGCATAGGCCATCTGAAAATATAGACCACTTAACCCCAACGTTCCTCACCCCAGGCGGTGTGGGGGGGGTACTCTTTAAGACTGCACTGTAGCATTCAAGAAACTCTGTTGAAGACAGAAGAGGGAAACGTAATGAATCCTTTCGATTTCCAAAGTGTGTTCTGAGTCTGAGGGTGAGGTTGTTTTTGTGTGTGAATTTCCTGGCTCAGTGCTTCTCAAATTTTAACGTGTAAATGAATCACCTCGATACTTATTAAGATGCGAATCATGATTCAGCAGGTGCCTTTCTAACAAGTGCCCAAGTGATGTCGATGTAGCCAGTCCACATTAGTTGCAAAGCTGTGGTACACGTGCTTTGGCACCAGAGGCACCCGAGTTAAAATCCTGTTTCTACCATTTACTCACTGCCTGACCAAAGTGAGTTATTCACCTGGCCTAGGTCTTAGCGTTTTCCTCTGCAAAACAGGCAAGTGAATATCCACTTCTTAACCTTCTAGCTGGGATTGCATGAGATGATGTGCACGTCCAACGGCGTGATGTCTGGCACACTGGAGGCACTCAATCAATGTGGGCATTAATACTGGTCCTCTGCCTTTCAAAAAAAAAAGGGGGGGGAGGGTATCAGAAAAAGGGAGAAAACTTAGTTGCACAAAATCTCAGTTGTCACATTTAGCAGGTCTCTGCCCCAGAGTCTAAATCACAGAGGCTCAGTCCTTTTTTTTTGGTCCCAATCCACCTGAGGGCTATGACTGTGCCTGGCACGGGGTAGGTGCCCAGTAAATAGATGCTGAATGAGTGACTAATGCCTTCCCTCAATAACAGTCGCCGTAGCTGGCAGCGGGGCCCACTTCTCCTATGGCAGCAAAATCAGAGTCTGTGGGAGGTGGAGGTAAAAAGTAGATGCAGGAGGCTTTCTCTTGGACTCTGATACCACCCCCAGTGGGGCATCCCTGCCTCCCATTCAAGAATGAATAATCCATAGGGACCCCCAGAAAAATTAACTTTACCTTCCCTAAAATCATGCAGTTCAGTTCTGTTCTTTCATGGAAGCTCTCAGAGAGGAAAAGACCTCCAAGAGCATCTTGGGATCCCTTGTGAGCTGTGCTAGGAAGAAGGGTCCCTCCCCTGGGGTCCCCAGCTTTGGAGGGTCCCCTCCCCTGGAGGTTTCACGGTTCCTTACTCTCCTCCCTGGAGCTTAGTGCGGCAATCTCTGGAAAGTTGGCAGGTCTTTGGTGAAAGATTCGTACACTGTCAGCTTTGCAACCTGCTCCACTGGCATGGCTCTCTGCCGCTCTGCCCCTGCCTGGCCGGAGAGGTCTTGGCATCCTTCTGCCCAGGCGCGAAAGCTCCAAGCCTTTGCCCCACTCCCCGTGCCAAATTGAGCTGTCTCAGCCTTGCCTTTCATTTTCTTCTTCTGCGGGTATAATTGTGTTGACAGCTACGAGAAACCAAATGTTTCCCTACATCGTTTAGAATTGTGTGGCCCATGAGGTCCCTTTCCATTTTGTTGTTTTCATCATGACTGCAATGAGCACAGTTGTCAGGAGGAAAACCTCAAAACATTTTGGGGAAATAACAAACTTAGACTAATGAATCAATCAGGCAGCCAGCTCCCAGGGGCTGCCTGAGCAGGATGCACCCAGCTCCAAGCAGGTGTGGCTCCGGGTGCCAAAGCAGGGTGCAACCCGGGACCTCGTGAAGCCCAAATCCAAGTCAGAGCGAGGAGGAAGGGCGGGTGGGGTGCCAAGGTGGGGCACATGTCCGTCGACCAAGTGGTAAATTGCCAAAAGCTGTAGTTAAGAGCAGAGAACTGGGAATTCATCCGGAAGACAGCAAAGGTGGCAAGAAAAACAATAAAACTGGATTAGGTTTATTTTTTTGTCTTAAAGGGATAATGTTTTTCTGAGTATAAGAGTTATAACTCACCTATGAAAAACAACTTAGAAAACACATAATCTTAAAGGAGCGCCTGAGTGGCTCAGTCAGTGATGTGTCTGACTCTTGATTTCGGCTCAGGTCATGATCTCACGGTTTGTGAATCTGAGCACCGCTCTGCACTGTCACACAGAGCCTGCTTGGGATCCTCTCTCTCCCTCTCTCTCTCTGCCCCTCCCCTGCTCACTCACTCTTTCTCTTGAAGTAAATAAATAAACTTAAAAAAGAAAATACGTAAGTTTATGGAAAGGAAAATTTACCATTCCACTTTCAGTGGCGTGTAGTCGTTGTATGTCTTTGTATATATCCCATTAATATATGTTTACATCCATCCTAGCCAGCCGTCTGGTGTGGCTCAGAAGAATCCTGAACAACTGCGGAATTAATTCATCGCTGCTGCTCTTTACTCTGAAGCAGACACCCTGAAGTTGTCCACTCAGGAAGCAGCCCAACTGGAGAACAACATCTACAATTCTGAACACCACGCTCATGACCTTTAAGGCTCATATTAGAATTTGCTCTTTGTTCTCTACGTCCGCCATGTCTTAGTATGTGTGGTGTATCATCCAATCAGTCATCAAGTCCTGACTGTTCTACCATCAAAATGTATTTCAAACCCTGCCGCCTCTCTCCATCTCCGCTGATGTCTCCTGGCCCATCCAGTGCTCATCACTCATCTGGAATGATGCTTAACTTTCTCTCTGGTCTCTTTGCTTTCCACCCTTGCCTCCCTATGGTTTATTCTTCTCATAGAAGCCAAAAGCACCTTTTAAAAGTATAAATCAGGTTTTGTCATCCTCTGCTGAAAACTCTCCTGTGACTTCTCAATGCACTTAGAACAAAATTCAAACGCAGTGCTTTGCCCAAGAAAACCCAACCCTCCTCTTTACCTTACCTCACCCCACTGTCTCCCTTGTGTGCTCCATTCCAGCCCTGCTGGCCTGTTTGGTGTTCCCTGAACAAACCAAATACATTCCCCACCACAGGACCTTTGCACATGCCTACCCACCTCCCAGGAATACTCTTTCCACAGGTCTTTATATAACTCAAGCTTTTCTTTATTTTCCCCCAGAAGATATTTGCTAACCACTCTTTCTTAAAAAAACTTAACTCTCCAGGCTCATTTTCTCTTCTTTTTTTAAATATAGACGTTACTATGAAATTTTTGTTAAAGTACACAATCAGTCTCAGAGAATCTTAAGCTACAGAATTCCAGAATCTGAGAATCATGAGATCTTGGAATCTAAATTTTACTATTGTGGAAAGTTCATCATGTCAAAGCTGAGAGTTCAGGATATAAACCCACCCAGTCTAAGAGATTCACCACACAGATGGAGAAACGGAGTCTACCGGTATTGAATGACTTGCTCAGTGTTCTACAGCTAAGGGCAGAGCTAGGATAGAATCAGGTCTCCCAAAACCAAAGCAGTGTTATGGCTCTATTCCAGTGGTTTTCAAACTGGGTTCCCCAAGGCACCAACATTCCTCAGAAGTATCATGAAGGGTCTGCCTTAAATATAGAGGTAAGGAAGGAATGGTCAGAGAGCAGATCCTCAGTCTCCCTTCAACCAAAACAGCTCTACTTTTACCCCATTTGTACTGTGACCTAAGTAGTTGCTTTTTTAGAAAGGAGTATTTCTATACCCCCTCACTTAGTTTCTGTGCTGTATATTACATTCAACAAATAATCATAAAAATCAACAAGCAAATAAATAGCCCCCTGCAAAAAAAAGAAAAAAGCATCACAAACAACCACCATGGTAATAGAAATAGGAACTTTAGAGATACTGGTTGGTGAACCTCAGGTTGATACAAAATTCCAACTATATTTCCTGCAGGTAGTGGTGGTGGAGGTGGATGGTTGGGATGAGAACTGTGTAAACAAAACACAGTCCAGAAGTCTGCATCTGAGCTCACGTCTCAAATATAGCCTGGCAACTTCAGGTTCTGGGCACAGCGAGGAAGAGAAAAGCCTGTCCTAAAATGTACTGCTGGCATCGTATCAAGAATCGCATATATTTACAAAGAAAGCACACAATCCTTCAGAACTGTGGTTGATAATAATATGCCTGGAGGGTTGGATCCTGATTGAGACCTTCAGCTACACAAAAAAATCTCTCCGTTGATCAAGACTGAATATTTTCGTTACAACCTCCCAAATATGTTTCCCATCCTGGTGAGGCAACATCCCAAAACTAAAAACAAACAAACAAATCAGGATTCAGAAAGTAGCAATTAATAACAATAAATGGATTAATGATTGGTTGTGAACAGATATTTGCCCAGGTCTGCAATGTTGAAAAGTGATAGCATCTTCATAAATACACTGCCTCCACTCTAGGACACTCTGGTAGGGGTTGGGGGGCCTGGGCAACCGAGGAAAGCACTCAGCTGCCTAACTTCCTCTTGGTGTCTTGGTTCCCAAGGCAACTCTTTCCAATAAATCCAAAAGGCATTTATATAAAATGCGTCTGTAAAGCACCTTGGCCCCCAAGACAGGAAGCCTTGCTTCCACTTTGCTTGGATCAAGATTTGATCTCACTGTAGTTCATATTTCTGTGACTGCTGAAAGATAAAAGATATCAATCTGTGAAAGCGACCGAGAGCAGGAAGTAGTTCTCAAGAGGGACAAGACCCTGCTCTTAGAGCCATCTTTGTTCCTAGGGTTTTTAAACAACCCTTTTTCATTACTTTGTTTTTCTGTGTCGGGCTGTTTGTTCTTCACAGACATTCGGTTCAAGGGTCATGGAAACCCCCACCCATGAGACAGTGACCATGCTCTCAACTTCTCTCGCTCTCGCTCTCTCTCTCGCTCGTTCTCTCTCTCTCTCTCTCTCTCTCTCTCTCTCTCTCTCTCTCTCTCTCTCTCTCACACACACACACACACACACACACACACACACACACACACACACAGAGTGACAATACTCTGAACTACTCTCACACACAGAGCATGCTTTATTTTCTTCACAGCTGGAGTAACTTTATAACTTACAATCTAAATGACACTATGAGAGTGAAAGGGGCGCTATTAATAAATAATCTGTATTTATTGACTTCCTGTGCACGCTCAGCTTCTGCACCACAGTGTCCGAGCTCCATAAACGCCGGTTGCCCACTTAATCAGTGTGTTCTCAGCACCACGGACAGCGGCCCGCATAGCGCGCAGCCTGGAGGCGGGCTGGGCTGTCAGCACGATGGGAAGCAGCTAAGGGCGTGGATGCGACGTACCTCGTACCTCGTGTGAAACCTGGGTGATGAGCGTGGGTTTCCTACATGAACATTTGGGAAGAGAATATTCCAAGTGGCAAGACTATCTTGTGTAAAAAGCCTGAGAGTAAGATGGTGGCTTGTCTGAAGAGATGGAAGCACACCGCTGTGCCTGCGTGGGGAAGACGCGAGGGAACCTGAGGAGGAAGAGGGCAGGTCGGGCGGGGCCTCGTGGGGGTCTAGACTTCATCCCAAGGGAGGTGGAAAGCTGTTGAAGTACTTTATAGAGAGAAAACGACCCTTAGTAATAGTCACTTTTTAGGTTCCTCTACATTGAATGATACCTATACACTTCAGGGTATTTTTTCTTTTCTTTTTTTTCTCACTCAACCACAGGCTTTAAATATATATATTTATTATATTATTTATATTATATATAATTTATTATCAAGTTGGCTAACAATCAGTGTATACAGTGTGCTTTTGGTTTTGGGGGTAGACTCCCATGATTCATCGCTTACATACAAGACCCAGTGCTCATCCCAACAAGTGCCCTCCTCAATGCCCGTCCCCCATTTTCCCCTCTTCCCTGCTGCCCCATCCCAACAACCCTGTTTGTTCTCTGTGTTTAAGAGTCTCTTATGGTTTGCCTCCCTCCCTCTCTAGTTGTTACTATTTTTCCCCTACTTTTTAATGTTTTTCTTTTCTTTTTTTTTTTTTTTGAGAGAGAGAGAGAGAGAAAGACAGAGAAAGAGAGTGTGTGTGTGTGCAAAGTGAGCAGGGAAGGGGCAGAGAAGGGGGGAGACAGAGGATCCAAAGTGGGATCTGTGCTGACAGGCTGGCAGCAACAAGCATGATGCGGGGCTCAAACTCATGAACTGTGAGATCATGACCTGAACTGAAGTTGGACGCTCAGCTGACTGAACTACCCCGGCACTCATTGAAAAGGTCTATCTTTCCCCTCTTTTCTCCCAGGAGTCAACCAGTGTTATTAATTTATTTATACTTTATATTTCTAGGGATGTCTTGTGCCTATAAAGCATGTGTGATATACTTACACAAACATATGTATATATACACACACACACTATACTTATATATACATATGCACTTCTACACATATATATTTGTACACATATATGTTCATCTATATTCCTCCACCCCTTTTGTTAAAATATAATGAAAGCACGCCTTACACACTCTTCTGCCTCTAGCTTTCTTCATCTGAGCCAATGCATCTGGGAGTCCTTCCTCACCATTTGTACGCCTTAGTTTAGCATTTCAGGCATCTTGTCTTTCCAAAATTGCTTCCCCCATTCCTCATTATCTGTCTTTTTCTGTGAGACCAGCTAATGCCTTTGATCTAAATCTTTAGATCATTCTTTTCTAAACTGTGTCTCATATTCCCATACATTCCTATCCCTACTTCACCCAAATAAGTTGGGTAATTTCTAGGTTAAGCGAGGAAAAGTAAGTTTTGTTTTGTTTTCATTTATCGCTGCACAACTCCCCTGGACCTCAGCTGGATTTTAATGTCCATGTTGACTCCCACCAGAGGGGACGTGATACCCAGCATTTCTCTCCAGTACTAGTGTGTGGAGCTCTCTCCCAGAGCATTTCAGGAAATGGGTGAGCTAACGAAGAGACACTGGAAACGCTGCCTTGGGCTGTGTCAGCTCGACGCTGACCAATACTTTTCTGTTAATAGCTCCTCTCCAGACAGGTTAGAGCACAATCGATGCAGCTACCACTTTTTTAGTCAGTCCTGATGACATACCCTGCTCACCTCGATTAGCCTGGAGTGCGTCCTGAGCCGGCAAGACGTTCACGGGCTATTCCTCAGAGTGAGCTAAGGTCCAAGTTTATATGTTTAGGCTCATTCTTAGTAGATCCACACTGAACGAGGGTCCTCAGCTCCAAGCTTGGGGCACTTTGCCTCAGTTCCCTAACGACTGGCTAGAGCCCAGAGGACTTTGGACTCCACCTCCAGTGCTCTGTCTACTACCCGACAGCTTCCCCAGCCTCTCTTCCTGTACTGGATTGTGGACCGCAGTTTGTTGGGCACCAGCCTCCTGTCTCCAGCATAACTGCAAAACCTTTCAAGTCAGAAAGTGTGTTTTATTCTTCTTTGCATGTTCTGTACCATCATCCTGCCCCCTTCCCCACAGTGCCAGGCACACTAGAGCCAATTAATATTTAATTATGTTTGCAATAACTTTATCGGAGGGGATGGGTAGCTGTAGCCTCTCTCTCCATTCCGAGAACAAAAGATGCGTTGCGCAATGGCAGTTCTGCAAACCAGTGTTCACACGATCCGGCACGCAACAGGCTCTCAGCCAGGGCTACGGTAGGACAGCCTTCCCGTCTATTTGAGTATTCACAAAACCCAGTGATTCTAAAAACTGGGGAGTCGTCAGGGGTCATTGAGTCTGACTCCCCTCGCTTTACTTATGAAGTTGTTGCCAAAGAGGGCCAAGGTTTGCCCGAGTTAGTCCAGAGCTGGGACTCAAGTCCAGGTCTGCTGCGCTGCTCTCTGTCGTGGGCAATGTTGCCTCATTTGTAAAAGGGGGTTGGTGGTACCCACCTCCTGGGACTACGGTGGGGCCACTCAGCCTAGAAGGGGCAGAGCGTGGTGCTGCTACTGCTCAAGGCATGGTGGTTACGATCACTAAGCCAACGTCCTTCCACCCTGACATCTTGTAAGCTTGAAAGAGTAGGGCGGATTTCTCTGCATTCCCCGTGTCTCTCAGTGTCTTGCCCTTAATAGGGCCCAGCACTTGGATTCCTCATGTAACTTCTGTCTCAGAGCCAAAAGGGAGATTGGCTCTGTTCTCTTCTTCGGGACCAGAGGGTTGACCCCGAGGGGAAAACAGAGCTCCTCTGGGACTTCAGTTAGACAAGCCTCTGAACTCTCCTCTGCCTCAATTTCCCCTGTTGGCTCGCTGAACTTGGCCTGAGGAAGCAGATGCAGCAAGCCGTGATTGATGGATTCATTAGGGCTTGGAAAGGGCCTCCCGTCGGAGAGCCAAGCTCTGTTATTTAAAGCACACTGATGGAAGAGTAGAGTTAGGTATTCAAATCGCCCTCGGAGGACTGACAAGGTGGACAGTCATTGTAGGGCATTTAGAGAGCTAATTCCTTGCTTCAGTATTTAAGGCCTTCGAAAAAGCTACATCCATCTTCCACGAAGGAAAAAAAATGTTCTTGCATCTTCCTGCTATCTAGAGATTATTTAGTGCTCTGATATTGACACTGCTTCTGTAGAAAGATTTAAAGATAAAAACGCAGTGTATTCAAGTGCTGATCATTTTTCATTGTCACTTAGTGACAGTACAGCCTGGAGTCAATTGCTGCAGATTTATCTTTTGTGATATTGATTGCGTGCATGTGTGCCTAAGTTGTTTGCAAAATACCTGGTTCCATCAGCAAGGGGGCACTGCAAGAGGGGGATGGGGAGGTCATGGGCAGAAGAGAGGACCCTGTCCCAGTACCGGAGTCTGGGTGGGCACTGCTGAGGTGGTCCTGGACCAGGAAGCCCAGTACACATTGACCATTAAACACCTGGGGCGTGTGACCTGCTGTTTAGTCATTGTTCAAAGCCCCTGAGGTCTGAGGGACAAAAACCCAGAGCCATCTGTGTCCCGAGGTGGGTCAAAAGCATGGCTAGCTGGAGCTCCAACTTCTATAAAGTTTGTCTCTCTTCCCTAAATGTGGTGGGCAGCCCCTCAATTTCGGAAGCCACTGAGCTCTCCCACAGCACCCTCTTCTTGGTGACCTTGACAGAGCACCTACTATGGGCCAGGCCCCACACAGGACGCTTCCGGGGCACCTTCCTTACAGAGAGCCACATGTCGGGGAGGGGAGCTGCGTAAGACAGAGGGGCCGCAGGTCATTACCCTGCGCTGCTCAGGAGGCTAACCCTTTACTGGAAAGGCTTCCCCAAACCACCTGCCCTTTGCTCCTCACTCATCTCCTTCTATGTTATCTCCAGCGACGGCCACTCCCTAGCCATCTTTCCTTCAAAGCCAGCCCCAAATCTCGAGCTGTGTCCCTGTAAGGGAATGGTTCTCACCAGACCTCAAGCCCTCAGGGGGAAAAAAATGACCGTACAGTACAATTAAAGAAGAAGACTCAAAGTGTCAGAAAAGTATTGGCCTAGGAATTAGTAATGTAGATTCTAGGGTAGGCCCGGCTCTGCTGCAGGCTAGTTTGGTGACCTTGCTAGTTAGGCTGCTCAGAAGTCAGCTTCTTGGGCTCTAAAATGGAAACTAAGCAACGCATTTCCCGTTGCCTGGGGTTAACATGAAAGTGTATTGAGAAGGAAGCAGTGAGTGCTATTCCTCAGTTGGTTCCTATCATCAATATTTACTGGCACAAGGGTAAGGTCAGGGCTCCTGCGCTGCTCTGCGCAGCCTTGATATGTCTTCTGTGGCCTTGGAAAGTTCTGGGCTTTAGGGTTTGAATCCCACTGTCACCTCTTGCTTACTGTGTGACCACAGGCAATTCCTTGAACCCCCCTGACCCTTGGTATCTTTATCTATACGATTGAGATATTTACTCCTGTTGTGGGGACAGGAGAACTCTTATGTAAAGAGTCCCTGTGTGTTGGGGAGGGGGGGGGTGCATGCATGCGTGTGCACTCAGCCCATCGAGATGCATGGTGAAAACACATCAGATACCAGAAGAACTCAGGTGGCTTTGGGGGCCTGTCCAGGGTCTTGGCTCTCTGCCCACCCTTGCCTTGTTGCCTGCTGGCGGAAACGGGGGCTCTCAAGTGCTTCTCCCCAAACCAGCCTATACCTCTAGCCATCAAGACACCTCAGATCCTATAGGGGACAGAGCCCTACCCAGCAAAGGTCTACTTGAGCCCCAGTTCAGGATGACTGGGCATTCTTTTTTTTTAAATGTTATTTATTTTTGAGACAGAGAGAGGCAGAGAGCGAGGGTGACAGAGAATCCAAAGCAGACTCCATGCTGTCAGCGTAGAGCCTGACTCAGGGTTTGAACTCATGAACCATGAGATCATGATCTGAGCCAAAGTCACTCAACTGACTGAGCCACCCCAGGCGCCCCGGGATGTCTGGGCATTCTAGTTGTAAATGCTGGGAATGTCTGAGAAGGCTGATCGCTCACTGCAGAGAGCTTTTTCTTGCTATTTAGTCTATGCTGCCTGTTCCCAAATTTCATCAATCATGCCTCTCTCTCTCCTCCCCATGACTCTACACTTTTCAACACTGATCCTTTTTTTTTTTGGCCTGACATCTGTTTTGATGCTTCAAATACCACGGAGGAATGAGGACCTGGTTTCCTGCCCCATCCCGGCCACGGACACCGAGGCTTTTGGAAATGGTGGGTCCTTGAGGATGTTGTCATCTTATTTTACAAGGTGGGCTAGCGGATGCCCAGAGAAGGGGTAACCTCAGTAAGGTTGCAAGATTAATGTTCTCAAGACAGTTTGGCCTTTTGAATATGAATAAATATAAAATTAACCAAATGAAATAAGTCATTTGGATTTTATTGGATAAAATAATGCATATGCCTGTCATGGGTTAGGTCGTCTGACTTGATCTTTCAGCTCGGTCACAGCTTAATACTATTTCCTGAGTACTTACCGCCTATGAGAAAAGGAACTCCCCAGGCAGGTGATTTAACTCATTCAACCCTCTCAGCAACGTGGGAGGTGGGCACAATTATCCCTATTTCTCAGCTGAGAAGACTGAGGCTCAAAATGGTTAAGCTGCTTTTCTAAGGTCACACAGCAAGCTAGAGGCAAAGCTGGTTTCATATCCGGGTCTTCTTCACTCAAAGCCCGTCACTTCATTCTGGATGCCATCTGAGATGGGAAGACAGGAGAGTGGCAATAAAGCACAGAGAATTTCAAGTTCCAAAGATGGATGAAAAAAAGACAAAGTGCTGTCCTTGGGGACCAATCTCTTGGCCCAGGTCCCAAGGAAATAAAAGGCACAGCAGTTTGTCGAGGTGTTCCTCTTGCACCGGGGGTGTCCGGGGCACAGGGGTGGGACTTCATCTTTGTATCCACGGAGCCTGGCACAGAGAAGGCGATCAATCAACGTTCAGTGAGTAATAAATGAAGAGTGTGGAAAATGACCCTATGAAGCGGAAGACTGGGGGGAAAGTACCACATAGAAAGTACCATGGCACACGCTTCTCCAGCATAACGCACTGGACATCATCCCACATGGAGAGTAGGAGCAACTGGCCGAGGTTTTGCCTCAAGATGCTCAGAAAGGGCTGCTATTGCTTTCTGTCTTGTGTACAATAACAGTCATTAAAGCTACGCTTACTGAATGCTTAGCAAAGGCAGACATAACACCAACCAAGTTAAGTGCATCATTTCATTTAAGCCCCACACCAGCACCCAGCAGCTAGGTGCTGTCGATATTCCCATTTCACAGAGGAGAAAACAGAGTCTCAGAGAGGTGATTTGCCCAAGGTCATGCAGCGAGGCAGAACTGAAGCTTGAACTTGAAACTCAGTCTGTTAATCCAAAGACAATTGGTTAACTTGAAATTACTGGCTGGTTGTTCTTCTCACCGAATCGCACACTTGAGACTCACCAGCCTGGAAATCCCCACTGGAAAAATATTATTCTGATATTGGTGTATCAGAATTCGATGATGATCCACATCTGACTTTCTTTTTTTTTAATGTTTTTATTTATTTGAGAGAGAGAGAGAGAGAGAGAGTCAGCGTGAACAGGGGAGGGTCAGAGAGAGAGGGAGACGCAGAATCCAAAGACAGGCTCCAGGCTCTGAGCTAGCTGTCAGCACAGAGCCCGACACGAGGCTCGAACCCGTGAACCATGAGATCATGACCTGAGCCGAAGTCAGACCCTTAATGGACTGAGCCACCCAGGCGGCCCCCACATCTGACTTTCTTGTTGTGATTTATCGTCATCTTCCCAGACCCCTCTCCCTCCGTCTGTAATCACTCTTGTTGCCCCCTCATCTCCAGGAGGGTGTTATGCTGTTGTGTTGTTTGTCTTTAAGCTTGTGTAATCATCTGGAGGATGATATCCTTCTAGAAAAGAATACAACCACATTTCTGCTTTCTTCTTGATTTCCTTGGAGGCAGGCGGCCACGGAAACGCCAGTATAAGGTTCGCCAGAGTGCAAGTTCCAGGAGGGCAGGGTCCGTGTCTGATTGGATGCCTGACCCTGTAGTGGGTGCTAACAAAATATGTGTCGAGTGGACGAATTTTGAATATCCCTTGAACACAAATGTGCTGGCATTGCCAAGCAGGGTAGGATGCCTTCCACACCGCACAACAGCTCAATCTCTTTGATGTCTCCGTCTCTGGGAAGAGTTTCCAGGACTCACCATGTCTCTTCCTTTGGTCCAGAAAACCACAAAGGGCTGCCTGTTGGGTGAGCCTGACCGGCTATCCAGGGGCCATCCTGTCCTGGCCCACAGTGCCCTCCCAGAGAATGAGCTTCTGGGAAACGTACCTCTAGCCTCTAAGGAGCCAGGGTGACCCCATAAAGGAAATTCCCTACTTTGCCAAGTAAAGAGCCTGGAGCCCACGTGACCTGTGTGGCCCAGGACACGCTCTCTGGGGAAAATGAAACTCTGGAGGACCAGGGGGCATGGAGATCCCCCCGGGGCACGCTTGTCTACTTTCTGAGTGTTCTCCATAATCTGGACCATCATTTCCCCCCATATCACATTTCTAGTTAAGGTTGCTCTCTGCCTGGCCCTCTTTCAGCATTATTTTCGTATTGTTCTTCTCTCCGGGGAGTATCCTGTTTTAGACTTTCCTCCCCATTGAATTTGTCTTTCTCTCTCTGAGCCAAATCTTATTTTGCTATTTTCCATCAATATCTTTAACCCCCTTTGAGGCATCCGCATTACTTCTCTCTTCTTGGCGGTGGCAACTCCTCCCAATTAAGAACCTTATGCAAATTTCATTGGTGCGCTGTTTACCCCATCTTCCAGATCGTTATTAAAGATGTTAAATAAGAACAGAACAAACATCAGTCCCACACCTCCAGTGAGGCCCTGCTCTGCCATTTATCTCTGCTTTGCGTGTGTGCACTATTTCATTTCCAGAGAAAGGTTCTTCTCCATCCACGTGTGAATTATTTCATAATAAAAATTTCGTAAGAAGTTACAGCAAACGTTTTAATAAAATCTAATCTTACAGGCAACCGCAGTTCCCCTGCACGTGCGGCCCCAGCTCAGAGTGCATTCGCTAAGGAACCTTCTGGTTTTCCATAGAAACAGTGCTGGGGTCTTTGGGATGTTAGCCGAGTTCCCTTCAATATCTCTGCATCACTTGGTGGGCCAGCCAAGGACATGTATAAAATACCTACTGACTTCGGCTTCCAGTGTGCTGGGAAGACACCAGAAAATGGAAAAAGTGGTCCTGGTCCTCAAGAACCTCAAAGGCCAAGTGAGCAGAGAGGACATTTGTGCACGTGTACCTGCTGCACAGGGAGACCCGATGAAAGCAACATGTAATCCAGGTATAGGGTTTGCTCATTCCGTTAAGCATCCGACCTTGGCTCAGGTCATGATCTCAACGGTTTGTGAGTTCGAGCCCCACATCGAGCTCTCTGCTGTCAGCCCGGAGCCCACTTCAGGTCCTCCGTCTCCCTCTCTCTCTGTCCCTCCCCCGCTCGAGCTCTCTGACTCTCAAAAATAAATAAGCATCTAAAAATAAAGTGTCTGAGTGTGGTACATATTTTAAAACTTTAACTCATGGAAAATGTCAAACACACGAAAAGCGGAATGAATGCGCGCCACCACGCACCCATCACTGATTCGAAAGCTGCAACGTTTGGTCATTTTTATTTCATCTCCTTGCTCCTCCTCTTCCTTTTTTTTTTTTTTTTTAACCTGGAACACTTTATTTATTAAAACTTTTTTTTCATGTTTATTTATTTTTGAGGGAGAGAGAGACAGAGAGACAGAGTATGAGCAGGGGAGGGGCAGAGAGAGAGGGAGACTCAGAATCTGAAGCAGGCGCCAGGCTCTGAGCTGTCAGCACAGAGCCCGAAGTGGGGCTTGAACTCATGAACCCCGAGCTCATGACCTGAGTGAAAGTCATATATATATGTATAACCATTATACCATTACCACATCAAACACAAAGACAATTTTTATGACGCATCACCAAATATCTGGTCATTGTTCTTTTTTTTTCCTGGATGGTCTAAAAAAATGTCTGTTTGCAGATTAAAAATTAATTTGTTGACGAAACTAAGCGATTTATCCTGTAGAATTTCAAACGCAGGCCATCTTAAAGAACAATTTATAACATAAAATACAAACACAGAGATATAAAGTAAGAGACCATCTAAGAGAAACTAAGAATGTCAAAACACGTGAGGCAGGGACCCTTGGCGCTGGAAGGCAGCCCGAGGTTGTTCCCAGGAACCCAGGCCCCGCCCCACCCCATCTGCGCCTGAATCCAAGAACCTTACTGGCATTGACCCGACAAACATCCACCCTCTTAAATCTTTCCTCTGTGGTAGAAAATACATATCATTCAGCTTTGCAACAGTCACAAAAAATGTTTCGACAAATCTATAGCGAAGCATCTACTGACCCAAATGCACTTGGATTGGGACGAGCGGTGACGGGAGGGGAGGGAAGGCAAACACGAAAGAAAGCAAGGAGCCACAGGTCCGAGGAAATCCCAGCTCAAGTTATGGGAGTTTCGAAGGCCGAGGGTAGGTCGTATCAAAAGCGAAAGATGCCCAGCTTTGCTGAACTAGAATGTAGCCCTACCACCTCTAAACTCTTCTGTGTCTGACTCCATGGGTCACCGGGGAACAGGACAGCAAGGCCAAATGTGTAACACCCGGCCAAGGCCGTGCGGCCCCAATATCACACTCTCTGGGTGGGCGCCCTGCAAAGGCTTCAGGTTTCTGGGCCCCGGTCTCCTGCCCATGTGAAGGGCCACTGTGCTCAGGAAGAAGCCAGAGAAGGTAAGGAGATTGCTGGGCACCCAGCATCTGGCATGAGAGGCTGGCGCTCCGTGGCGGAGAGCGGTGGTAGGTGCTTGGTTGGGCTCAGCTCAGGCTGTCCCTCGCCAGACAACCTGCTCTCTCTGCCCAACAGCAGGTCGTCGCCTGGGGAAAATCTCTCCACTTGATTGGCTCTAGGAACAGCCTGGGGGTGGGAGCAAACAAAACATCTGATTAAGGGGAGAAGGGAGCAGTTATCCCCTGAGTCCTTTGGAGAGGCGGCCTTAAAAGTGGCATTCCAAGTTTGGATGACAGACGGGAGAACAACTCCTCTGTCATTTCTGAGATAGTTGTATGACACGAAGATCATCTTGCATTTCCGGTCTCAGTGTTAGCCTGTATAATTTTCCCAAAATACTAAGTAGGTTAGGTGATTCCTCCAGGGCCCTCAGGTGCTCACCAGCCCTGATATGCTGATGGTGCGTTTGTTCACCCAGAGGGAACCAGGTGAGGACCCCTCCTCGGCCGCCTCCTCCTCCTCCCTGCCAACCCTGGGCACGTGTGCCCCGCGCGTCCCCAGCACCACCTGGGGACAGGGAGCAGGGCCTGCACCTGCCCCTCGCCCCTCCTGCCCCTCCGCCCACGGAATTACGAGGGAAAACCGCATAAAGGATTTGGGTTACAGCCAGAGAATGGCGCAAGAAACACAGGAGGTTGTTCGTGCCCTCTCGGTATCGATCAGGGCTCGTGATGCTTAATTCCTCGTTTTCACAGAGTCCTCCTGAGCTCCCGCCCCATCTTCGGCCCCGGTTGGTTGCAGCGTTCTGCTGAAACCAGGTCAGCTGGGCAGCTGCCTGCTGCGTCAGGGCGGCCGGCTCACCCCCTCCTCCTTTATTAGCAGACTCTCCGCCCCTCCGGTCTTCCCTCCTCCCCGTCAGCCCTCAGCAGGTGGTCTGGTTTCTGGAGACCACCCGAGACCCAGCGAAGCTCTCCTAAGTCCCTTAGAAAGAAAACCCATTATTTAGGGCGGCCACCACTCCCTCCCCAGTCCGTCTCCCCTGACCACGAAGGTCCCGAAGGCATCAGGAAGCTGGAGGTTGGGTTTCCCGAGGGAAGACGCGACGCCGTCTGAATCCAGAAAGAACTCTGGGTGCCCTCCCATGTGGGACAAAGGAAGGTCTGCCTGGTGGGAGGCGCACAAGCAAAATCGCTGCTTGCGTTAGGCACGGTCTCGACTCCAAACTCACCTGCAGGCCTGCGAGGGCCCCCAAGTCCCGCCAGAGCAGGCACGTGAGAAAGAGGCGATGCCCGAGCCCTTCAGCCAGCAGTTCAGACAGAACTCTTCACTGCTGTCGATGCCCAGCAGCCAATAGCTTTTCAATAAGCAAGGCTCTTCCACCCTCTCCACAAGCCCCCGAAATAAACCCAGCCCCCCCCACCCGTTTCGTGCTCTGTGCTGACTTGAGTTTCTTGTTTCAGATGGGGATTTCCTCCGCCCCCTGCCAGTGACCCCCTCTGGGACTGAAAACCTAAAACAGAACGCAGCAGCAGAGAGCTGATGTCTTTGTAATTAATAAAACCGGGGAGAGCCGGTCAGGCCCACCGCCTCCCTGAAGGTCTGCACCCCGTACCTGCTCTTTCCCTCAAAGCGAGGCCCGCGGAGGGCTGGTTCTCGCTTCTCCAATCACAGTGTCATTTTATTAATAATTTAGCCCCGGGGCGGGGTTGTTTCTGCTGGCGAGTGGCTTCGGGGCCTCAAGTTATCAAAATACTAATGCTACCAATTTATCAGCGCTGGCTGATGGAGTGTCAGAGGTGGCTGGTAGTTGCGGGGGAGGGGGCCCCGTAATAAGAGGGGAAGACCTTGTTCAAACGGGCTCTCTGTAAGGCTGGCTGCAGGCTCTCTGTCCCGGCCTTCCCGGGACCCTCAGGGAAGAACTTGGCTCTGACTTTGGAGGCAGTTAGTCCTCCCAACCAGGACCAAAGGGCAAAGGGGGGATGGGTGATGGAGCAAACCCGGTGATTTGGATTTCTGAAATCTGGCACAAGGACCCCCAGTGGAGTGTCCTTCTGGATCAGCTCGCTGCCTGCCAACATACGGGGCGCGTGGCCCTGGTGGTGAGTGGATGGGCCACGGTGGAACCGGGCACGATGTTGAGTAACGTTCAATCACAGTGAGGATTTCTCCCTTTCCAACTCTCTTTGAACCTTCACGTTGCTTGAAGGGAAATCTGTGACTCAGGCGAGCTCCTTGTCTTTCCCTGTGTTTCACGCCTCTCTAGTACCTGCTAATCTCCCTCCCTAACAAGGAAAAAGTTGGTCCTCAGGCTCCCCGGCCTGCATTGGGAACAGCTCTTCTTTAAATTGACAGCAGTGTTTGGTGCTTGTTACATTTATTTGTAGAGTTACCTTATGTTTGCAGCGAGCTGTGCTGATTTTCCATTTCCCCTCGTGATATAACTTGTCCTTTCGAAGCACGAATACTTAGGTTACACATCAGATGATTCAAAGTAAAAAATAAATGAATGGTGAGTGGTCTGGGTGGTGTCCGGATAAGCAGATGATGAAGATGAGAGGGGAGCACACAGACTTTAGGAACCTTGAGTCTGAGTTGGTGCTGGGGACATGGGAACGGCACGGGGGCGGGCCGCTCACAGGCGAATATGTGCCTCCTTTCCTCTTTGTCCAGCCCCACCACAGGCGTGGAGGCCTGTCTGGACACACTGTATACATTTCTTGTCCACCCATCTCCTGATATCAGAAACTCACTTTCCTGGGGCGCCTGGGTGGCTCGGTCGGTTGAGTGTCCGGCTTCGGCTCAGGTCATGATCTCTCTTTGGTGGGTTCGAGCCCCGCGTCAGGCTCTGTGCTGACAGCTAGCTCAGAGCCTGGAGCCTGTCTTCAGATTCTGTGTCTCCCTCTCTCTCTGACCCTCCCCTGCTCACGCTGTCTCTCTCTCTCTCTCTCAAATATAAATGAAACATTTAAAAAATTAAAAAAAAAAAAAACACCTCACTTTCCTGGGCTGCCTGGGTGGCTCAGTTGGTTAAGCATCCAACTCTTGGCTTTCGGCCCAGGTCGTGATCTCACCATTTCTTCTGGGATTGAAAGCCCATGGCTGCCCCATAGCTGGTCTCTCAGGCAGAACGGGCCTCAGCGATGGGATGCCGGAGGGCCAGAAAGTCTCTGCTCCTCTTCAAGTCGCTGGGTCTAGGGAGCCATTCACCCACCTGTTTCTGCGGCCTGTTCACCTAAGCCAATACAAATACTCCTCTTTCCTGCTGACGGTCGGTTGAAGTGGGTTTCTGTCACTTGCATCTAAGAGAGCCCTGAGGAAACGAACACGTGAAAAGGTGCTCCACGTCATTAGCCATCAGGGAGATGGAAATCAAAGCCCAGGGAGACACCGCCTTGCAGCCCCTCAGAAGGAATCCAGCAGGCGGACCCTGACTGTTTCCATAAGGGTACCACACTGGAACCCTCTGGCACTGCCTGTGGGAAAGTGCCACGCCCTTGGGCAACAGTCCGGCAGATCCCCAAAGGGTGAAACATGGAGTTACCATCTGATCTAGAAATTCCGCTCTCAGGGACATACCGGAGGAAACCAGAACGTGTCCACCATGTCCACACAAAACTGTGTACACCCGTGTTCACGACAGTGTTCTTCATGCCAGACAAAGGGCAAAAATAAACCAGAAGTACACCCGCTCTTGACGGATAAACAGAATGTGCCATTTGTCCCTAGAGCAGGGTGTTTTGGGCAAGAAAAGGAGCGGAGTCCCGACATCCACCACAACGTGGATGAACCTGGAAAACGTTCTGCTGAGTGCAGGGAGCCGGGCCCACACACAAATACCTCTTGTGTGATTCCATTTCATAGGAAATGTCCAGAATAGGCAAATTGATAGGGACAGAAAGTAGATTAGTTGTTCCTTAGGGCTGACGGTGGTGGTAGGGGTGACCAGGGGAGGTGACCGGGAGGGGCAGTGACAGCTAAGGGGAGAAGGGTCTCTTTGTAGGATAATGAAAAGGTTCTATAATTGCTTGTGGCGATAGAGAAGCAACTTGTGAACATACTAAAAAGCCATCAAATTGTACAATTTAAATGGATGAATTTTAGAGTATGCAAGTTACTCAATAAAGCTGTTTAAAAAAGAGAGAGAGAGAGAGAGAGTGAGAGAGAGCCCTGAATGAGATGGTGGTTATTAGTGTACTTTGGGAGTCTATGTAATCCGTGCAGACGCTTCTCTCTGGATGGGCTCCGTCCTAGGCAGCACTTGACCGCCATGGCTACACGGGTCACTCACGTTGCCTCTGCCAGCTGGTCCTTTGGTCCTTGACCGAACGGAAGTTACTCCAGGATCTCAGGGGCCTTGGCTATGGAGGACAGGACCTGGTGGCTGTTACCCTTTTAACCTGGGCCATGCAGAGCAGGGGAGAGGTGGGCAGGGCATTGCAGGCAAGGGAACAGCACAAGCAGAGACAGAATTTGGAGCTTGTGGCTCACACGCTAGAAATAACAGACGGTTGGACTTTGAGTGAGGGGTCTCTGGGGTGAGGGAAGGAGGAGGTCCTCCAAGGGCAGAGGGCCCCCCTGGGGGCCATCTCCTGCTGGTCCTCAGTAAAGGCTCACAGACCGGTGTGACTCTGGGGCCTGAGCCTGGCTCCTTGGAGAGTGGGATTTGCGTCCAGCTGAGGAAGCAGGACACGCCCTCCCCGGGGCCGGCCTGGCGATGCCGACACGCGGGCTGGGGTGACCCACTGGGCAGAAAGCAGTGTTTGGAAAACAGAGTCAGACAGGCTGCCTCATGAACTAATCGCCATCGTAATTAATAGCTGACATTTATCGCTCCCTCGATGAGCCGGGATCTGAGCCTCACACACATACCAGCCCATGAGGTGGGCGTTATCTCTGCTTAACGGACAAGGAAACTGGGGCACCGAGAGTTTACCTAAAGTCAGCTGTGGGTTCCTGTATCACTCTAAACCGTCTGCTCGGCGGTCCCCTTGCAGCTGGCCCAAGTGAGACGTGGGGATGTTGTGTCACTTCCTGCAGAACGCGGATGACAGTAACGATGACCACTCGCCACATAGTGAGGCCACGCACGCCTTGAGGGCTCCGTATGTGGGATCTGGGGGAGTCCTTCAAAAGGGCTAGGAAAATTGGGTTTCCCTACCCTTGTTTTGCAAACGAACACTGAAACAATTTGAGGAGTTCAGTGACCTGCC
Source organism: Suricata suricatta (assembly GCF_006229205.1). Classification (NCBI taxonomy): domain Eukaryota; kingdom Metazoa; phylum Chordata; class Mammalia; order Carnivora; family Herpestidae; genus Suricata; species Suricata suricatta. Next base: position 3,918,427 of record NC_043712.1, on the reverse strand, counting down.
TGAGGTCCCTAGCACGCGGCGGGAGGCGGGACCCAGCCAGGGCCGTGTGACCCCAAGCCCCTCCTCCCTTCCCGTTAGCACCTGAGGCCTGGGTGGGGCCCGGCAGGTGGAGAGCGGGGACCTCCCCAACCTCCCTCCTGGTCAATGGGGGATATTACGGTTACTTCCGGAGCATATAAGAAGAGTTCGGGAAAGTTCTAAAAACGGGGAAAAGGCTATAAAAAGTAAGGAGTAGGGTTAATGATGTCATCTACTGCATTTCCTTTTATTATGAATCCCCCGGACCCCACTCCTCCCGAATGAAGGAGATTTAGGAGATGCTGTTGGGCTGTGCTCGGCACCATGCTCTGTGCAAAAGGCCTGTAGACACTCACTCACCCCCCTGCACCCCGGAGGTGGGGGGGGGGCGACCTCACTCTCACATGAAGTGAGGCAGGGGCGTAGAGAAGACAGGCGGCCCGCCGGGGCCCACGCAGGCAGGCACTGGGGACCTGGCTCACGCCCAGGAATCGGACACCAAACCTGCCTTGTATCCCCTCCTGCCTGATCTTTTCAACAGCCGGTAATTATGCGGTTCCCGGATCAACACTGTATAGGAAGGTACAGGTACCTTGAGACATCCGGCGTCTGCCCGTCTTCCTCCCCCCACCTCCCCACGCTGCAGGCAAGCCTTGTACCACCTTCTTAGTTCCCCTTCTAGGCTCCCTCGCAGACACAAATAGGGAGATATGTAGTGTACCTAATATATATATATATATTCTCATTTTGCTCCTCCTTTTTGTATACAAAAGGCACACAATAAGCAAGGACCTGCCCTCCGTTCTGTCGCTGAGCCATCTCCCCTGCGGAGCCTCCCATAGCAGGGCGTGGGCTGTTTTGTGGACTGCTCTGTTCGGGTGTTTCCCTTCTTCACGGCTGCATAATATTCCACCATGTGGAGCCGTTTATTTGAGCAGACACTCGCTCTACTGAAGAACCAAATCTCCCCTTTTGTTTTTATAAACAGTATGGTGCAAGATGTCCTACCTGTCGTTTCTTGTCTGTGCAGAGGACCTGTGGGTAGCTTCCCAGATGTGGGATTGATGATCCGTGACAGGGTACATCACTGAGACCGTCTCCGGGTAATGGGACGGCTCAGACCAGTGGGACCCCCGTCTGCCTGTGGGACTTGGTAACAATGCAGACTCCAGGGCTCTCCAGAGTGGGAGCCTTGGAACTGTATCATCACAAGCCATAATGTATTTTTTATTATTATAATTCACTTCCATGTTTTCTGTCTCTCTCCCTAAGGCTGGATCTGTCTTGCTCATGCCCGGCTCCCCAGCCTGGGTCATCAAAGTTAAATAAATGAATGGGTAGATGAAGGACCATCAAAATGCCAGCCGAGTGAGTGGGCCATGGGCTGACAGGGCCCTCCTCTCCCGTAGAAAGGGTCACCTGCGTGGTGCTATGGTGTCCATTTTCTGACAGCAGTAAGGAGCTTGCAGGGAACCAGAGAGGCAGGGTGATGTGCGTGGTGTGCTCCTGGGGGCTGCTGGACACAGAGAGGGGTCAGGACCCCAGCCATCTGGGAGGTGCCAGGAGAGATGACCCCTTCCCAGGGCCCTGGCCCCGTCAAAGTCCCGCAGGCGGTGGGGAAGCCGCGAAATGCACACAGCCCCCTGCAGCCCCCTCTCTCTCAGCCTAGATCCCGGTGGCCCTTTGGACAGCCAGCCGAGGTTGCTAACACATCCTTTACGCCACATGACGAAAGGAGGGCGACACAGGAACCCAGACCTGCCTCAGCAGCCCGAGCGGTCCTGGAAAGCCGGGACCAGAAGGCTTGCCTGGTTCTCAGCGTGCTGCGCACGGCAGTTTCCAGCACTGGAGCCGATTGTTTTCCTTTTGGCGTAGGGAGGACGGGTTTGCCCTGGGTCATTCTCAGTGTTACCCAGAAGGGCCCATGTCCCCAGGAGGGTGGTGGAGAGGCACCAAGGAGAGCCTGCACGCGCGCCCCCCCTCCGTGGCTTCGGTGTGGCTTAGCCATGGGGACCCTCTCACTGGAAGTTAGAGCACTCACCCCCCGCAGGGCTGGAGCTGGAGGAGGCTTAGAGACAGGGGTGGGTGGGGGAGGAGACTGGGTGGGCTCGGGCTCATTGAGCATGCTCCCTATGGATTTTGAGGGGGGTGCGGGGCAGGCCTTTAAGGTCAATGCTGCATGGGAAGGCATGTTTCAGGCACCAGGAGGTTGCAAAATGCAGTGTTTTCCTACGCAGGGATCTCGACCCTCCCCTCCTGCGGCTGCCCTCGCATCTGGGCTCCGCAACCGGCCCTTGCCATGGGGCGAACTGTGTCCACTCCCCCCAGATTCATATGTCAAAATCCTAATCCCCAGGCCGTCAGAATGTATTGTATTTAAATTTTTTAAGTTTACTTACAATTGAGAAAGAGAAAGTGAGAGAACACAAACAGGGGAGGGGTGAGGAGGGGGGAGACCGAGTGTCCAAGCAGATTCCCTGCTGTCAGCACAGAGCCCAGTGTGGGACTCGAACTCACAAACTGTGAGATCATGACCTGGGCTGAAGTCAGATGCTTACCCGACTGAGCCCCCAGGCGCCCCAGATCTGGATTTTAGTCCTGCCCCAACTGCTTGCAAGCCAGTGACCTCAGACCAGTTTCACAGCCTCTCCGAGTCTCTGTTTCCTCGTCTGGAACGGGAGGGGAATTCAGTACTGCCGTGGTGATGGAATGAAATCACAGGTGTAGGACACTCAACACAGTATCTGACACCTGCTTCCTCAAGTCCTCATCCACTCCCTTTCACCTGCAGTGTTTACTGAGCACGTACTATGTGCTAGGCACTGTTCCAGGCACTGGGACACGGCAGTGGCTGATGCAGACAGAAATCCCCTGGGCATGAAGTCCAGAGAGACAGACGGTAAAGACGATTGGTGGCGCTCCACTCCCAGACCGGCTCTCCTTGCTTGGGGCCGACCGAGGGATGTCCTCCCTCCAGCAGCCTCAGCCCCTTCCCCACGCACTCCCCAAAGATAGACCCAGGAAGGCGGGGATGGCGTGAAATTCAGACTGGCGCCCACAGTTCCTGGCAGGGACCTCGGGTTGATAGCGTCTTCTCATCGTCCGTGTCTGGAAGTGTGTTCACACCTCAATCCTTGATAACACGTGCCCTCCACACACTAAATCCCTCAAGCTGAGCCCTAGGGGACTGGTCTCAGCTCTGAGAGCGCTTCCCTGTACGCCCCCACGGCCCAGCTCCCAATCGGATGCGCAGGCCTTTGCATTTTGCCAGCAAAGCGCCTCGGTATACCCCCTAGCCTATCATCCGACGCGTCTTGAAGGTTCCAACCTTCTCCCCACGCCCGTGGCTGAGCTCCAGGCAGGTAAGGTTCTCAGGTAAATGAACAAGCCAGGCAGCTCCTGGCCAGCGTCTTCCTCTCCCGCCACACGTCAGCGTGGGTAGAGGCCACACCCACTCTGCCGCCCCCTGTCCCAATTTACCTTCTGCGACAGGTTCCTGAGCGGGGCTGTCCCAGAGCTGGCCCCCTAGATAGCTGACTCCCCCCTTTTTCTGTTTGCTCAGGCACTTGGCTAATTTCAGCATGGAAATACCATGTCTGGAGCTCCCGAGGCCCTTCCAGAACTTTCCATCCGGCACTTAGCAGATCTCCCTTCCTTTGACAAATGGGCTCCATCTCTTCACTCTAGCCGGGGATTCCGCTGATTTGTGTAAATCCTGCACCATAAAGTATTCATACTGCTCAGTGCTGGCACTGGCTTCCTTCCAGCTTCCTGGCTGCGTTCCTTCCCAGGAAGATGGGGAGCTGGGCAGGATGGTGACCAGCCACGATCGGGGACTCGCCCCACGGACTTCCTTCCACCGCCTTCCTTTCAGTCCGGTTCTACAGATGGTCACTGGGCACTCCTGCTGTCTCCAGAGTTATGTGCCATGAGGGGTCCTCACATAAGCAAGAGGTGCCCCCCCACCTAGAGACAGGCGAGGCAGGGAAATTGGAAGGTCTCCCTCGCTCAGCTGTGATGAGTCAGGAGCAAGGTACAGATAGAGCCCTCCTGGAGTGCCAGCCACAGGGCAGGACAGAGAGAGCTGCCCTGGGAACATGGCACTTGACCCTGGGTGGAGTCAGGACATGTGGAGTGGAGTGGTAGAGGGGATAGGGCCATAAGCAGGGACAAGAAACAGGTGGATCATTCCGTAAGGAAAGACGGAAACTAGCTCCTACTGAACATGGGTTCGAGGCCAGTGTATGAGTTTCCAGTCGCTGCTGTAACAGATGATCTCATGCTGACTGGTGCAAGACAACCTGAATATGTTATTTTAGGGTTCTGAAGCTCCAACATCCAAAATCTGTCTCTGTGAACTAAACCAAGGGGTCGACAAGGCTGGTTCCTTCTGGAGGCTTCAGGGGAGAATCTGTTCTTGCCTTCCCAGTTTCTGTAGGCTGCCTGCTCCCATGTCCCAAGGCCCCGCATCGCTATGACCTCTGGTCCCGTCCTCTCATCCCCTTCTCTGACTCTGACCCTCCTGCCTCCCTCGCCATAAGGACGTTGGTGATCACACTGGCCCATCCAAATCATCTAGGATAATCTCCCCATCACAAAACCCTTAATTTAATGATGTCTGCAAAGTCCCTTTTGTCCCATGGAGTAGCATACTTACTGGGTCTGGGGATTAGGACCGGGACATCTCTGGGGGGACGGCATTATTCAGCCAACCGCAGGCAGGGGTGTAAGCTGCCTCCTTAGTCCCACCCAAGCCCACGAGACAGCTTTTCTCAGTCCGGTTGTACAGCAGGGGGACTTGGGTTTCCGACGGCTTAATTGCACTTTGAGGCTACAGTTCATGAGAGGTTCATGTGGGATTTGAACTCGGTCTGCCTGACCACAGAGCCCTCTCTGTCCCTGAAGAGACTGTCCTTGGATTCTCTGGAGCAGGGCAGTGGCCCTTGGAAGCTGTGGCCAGGAGTTTCCAGTGAAAGGGGAAGACAGAGGAGTGAACACAAGTCAGTGCAAAAGGGAGGGGTGCGGGGCAGAGGAGAAATCCTGCAGAGGGACACCCACAGTTTGGCTCTTCTGTTCAGTGTGGGGGAGGGGCCAGGAGTAATGGGGTCAGAGCCAAAGCTTGGGGACCCCTGTGACAGAGTTCATGGGGCTGACAACAGAGTGGGGAACGCAGCTGAGGATGGGCTTGTTTGGGGCCAGACAGAAGGGCCCCAACTGAGGCCGGATAGCTGGGATGGGGCTGGAGACAGAGTCCGAGGGGCAAGGACTCAAACGCAGTGGAGGTCGTGCGGTGGGGGGAGGGAACAGAGCCAGGAAGCAGTGGGAAGGCTACCAAGGCTTCATGAGGAGGAGAGAAGGCGTGGCCGGCCAGGCTGGCAGACACTCTGGGGTGCAGCACCAGACTCTGATGGAGGGTGAACTTTCTAGAAGAGGTGATCAGCCACAGCAAACTTCTTGGAAACCCATCGCCAGCTCCCAGGTGTCTTGGGAAGGGCTGTGTTTGGTGCGGCCCGGGCCAGGACGGCCATGAAGACTCAGCCAACCTTGGAGAGATGCATAAGCCCAGCAATGACCCTTCTCAGCAGGAGAGCGGGATGTGGACGAGCAAGTGAACGGTGGGGTCTTGCAAATAGGCCGCTAGCCCTCTGACATTCCTCTGGTAACAACCTCATCCCCTTCCTTGAGGATGGGCTCCTTTCCTGACTCACTTCCAGCAAATGGGATGCAGCAGCCATGATGTGACTTCTGTGACCAGATTAGCAAGTGGGCTTGTTCTCTCCTCTCTCCTCCTCTCCCGCTCCCCCCCCCACCCCACCACCCGCCACACATGCGCGGAGCCCTGAGCTGCCCTGTAAGAAATCTCACTGCTCTGAAGCTGCCATGCTAAAGAGATGAATAGAGTGCATGCAGGGAGGTCCCCCCGCCCCCTGCTGCTGTGAGCAAGCCGCTGCCTCTGGAAGATTCCAGCCTTAGCCACTGTCCAACTGCAAGCGTGAGAGGGACTTGGAGCAGGAATTGCCCAGCTGAGCCCAGTCAGGCCTGATATTGCAAGAGGCAACAGTAATATTTTTTTTGAGATTTATTTATTTGTTTATTTTTGAGAGAGAGAGCGAGAGAGCGAGCGAGTTCATGTGCAAATGGGGGACGGGCAGAGAGAGAGAGAGAGAATCCCAAGCAGGCTCTGCAATGTCAGCACAGAGCCAGATGCAGGGCTTGAACCCATGAACGGTGAGATCATGACCTGAGCAAAAATTAAGAGTTTGACACTTAACCGACTGAGCCACTCGGGTGCCGCAGATTTTACAGGTTTAAACCAGGAGGCTGTGGAGCAGTCTGTGATCCGGGATCGGATAACCTGGCTCAAGGATGCAGCCGATAGTTTGGGGCGAAAAATTGGCAGGGCAGTCAGGGGTCCACTGGGAGGTATGTTGATCCCAATCGTCCCCTTGTTTGGGAACTAGACCCCCATGTTCTCTCTATGCCTCTCCACCTCCCTGGGAGGCACCCCCGCCCCGGCCACTCCACAGAGCCCTCCCAAGTGCCCAGCTTTTGGCAACCCCATCAGTCAAGTCTGCTTCAGGGGAATGATCTGCATTAACTCTGTGTGTTTTTCCTTCCAGGGGTGTGAACTAAATCTACACTTTGAGTCCGAGCCATACATGTGGAAGGAAAAATGTTACTCCGTGTTAAAGGGATTGAAGAAACCAGAAGCCGGGGGTGGGGAGTGTCAGTGGAAGAGGGCGGGGTCAGCTCTGGGCTGGAGAGGCCCATCACCATGCCGGGTTATTAAATGTTAAGGCATCTGGTGACCTGGTTGTTAAACACAGCCATTATGAAAGATTAAATTACATAGCTTATAATTAAATTATATTAAAAACAGAGGTAATAAATACTCGAAACTTATCCCTTCCTAATTGTTTCACTGCATTGGACTGTCCTCTTCCTCCTGAGGTTGTTTACATCTGCTGTGTCTGTCTGTGTGGCGGAGAGGCCGTGTGAGGATGGCCCCCAAGCATCCATCCCCAAGTTCACATTCAGCGTGAAACCCACCATGGCGGAAACATTTACACCATGGAAACTGGCCAACACTACAAACCAGAGCTTTCTTGCTTTTTTTTCCTATCCCAGAGAGCAGAGGCCGTTTACAGCGCGCCACTTTGGTTCTGAGGAAGCAATGTGAGCAGCCCCGTTTCCTGCAGCGTTCAGCGTGGCGGCACGTGATTTAGCATCAAGTGCCGGGAGGGTATGAGTGCCGTTCTCAGCCGGCCTGCAGCATCTGTTTGTCCCCGTCCCCCGCTTTGTTTACACTTTAATGACATGCCCTTCTGGGCTTGTTTGAACAGTCCCCAGGCTGTGGATCCATGCCCTCTGCTTGCCCTGTTGTGGGTACAAATGTCCTGTGGTCCTCACTGACACCGAGCCACGTCCAGGAGGGCGGGGACAGAAACAAGGTGAAGGACCCCTCGAGGACTTGTTCCCCTGATGCTCTCACCTAGACTTTTACCTCTTCACTCCCCCCACCCCCGCAATCACTCCTGGAGGGAAGCTCCACAGCAACAAAACCCACACTATTGTTTACAACATAATTTATTTGGGTGAAACTCACGTAACATACACTTAACCATTTTGAATTTTTTAATGTTTTTTTATTTATTTTTGAGAGACAGAGAGAGACAGTGTGGGCAGGGGAAGGTCAGAGAGAGAGAGGGAGACACAGAATCTGAAGCAGGCTCCAGGCTCTAAGTTAGCTGTCAGCACAGAGCCCGACACGGGGCTCGAACCCAGGAATCGTGAGGGCGTGACATGAGCGGAAGCCGGCACTTAGCTACTGAGCCCCCCAGGCGCCCCTACACTTAATCCTTTTGAAGCGGCCTTCACTGGCATTTAGCACATTAACAGCGTGCAGCCACCCAGGACGATTCTGTCACCCCAACATAGAGCTCCCCACCCACTGTGCGCTCACCCCTGATGACCACCAGGCTGGGTTCAGTGTCCGGAGGTCTGTCTACCCCAGAGATCTCATATAGGCAGAATCATAGATCTGCTCATTTAGCATATGTTTTCGTGACGCCGTGTGAGTCAGTACTTGGTTTCTTTCTGTGGCTGCACAACAATGAACCCGCTGTGTGGGCCCGCCGTGTTTATTTCTCCATCATGTGCTGACGGTCGCACCTGCTGGCTGTTGTGACTCGGCTCCTGCTTACATGGGCTCATTTCAGTGTCTGCCTCAATTCCTTCGGGTCTGTGCCTAGGAGTGGAATTGCTGGGCTCTCCCGTAATTTGTGTAGGTTTCTGAGGAACCACCAGCCCCACCCCACCCCCCAACTCCGGCCTGGTAGAAGCTTCCATCATCACAACCCCAGAGTCACACAGACTTGGGTCCTGCCACTTACACTGTAAAGCCTGGGCTCTTCCTTCAGCTCTGCAGGGCCTCAGTCTGACCCCCCGTAAAATGGGGATAATAAGGGAACACATCTTTTGGGGAGGTGGGGAGCATGTCTCATTCTTCATGCAGGGCTCAGCCCACTGAGGTCTCCATAAATGGTCCTGGTGCTCGGACGATTGTGTCTGTCACACGAACGGACACGAAGAACGACATTTGGAAGAACCTTGGGACCATCTCAGCCCCTGAGGACACAGGGGCCTCTCTTTCCTAGTGGCCTTGACCTTGCTGTAAGAGCACCTCTCTCCTTGGCTGACACCTGGAATCCATTCACAGTGAGTCGCCCACACCCTCAGCACCCCCTCCCCATTCAGCCCCACCAGCGCGGCACAAGGAGAGGCAGCTAAGTTAGGGGGGTGACTGAATTGACGGACCCTACAAACCCTGAGGCCATAGGAGCGATCAGAGCAGGGCCTCCCTCTCCCGGCCCTGCTGCTGGGCCACATCCCAACTGGGCTTTGACTCCCAAGGACGGCGCCATGTGCAGTGGTTAGGAGCTGGTGCTCTGGAGTCCAGAGGAGGGAAGGTGGCCGCCGGGCCGTCGTGGGACCTGGGAGTCTGTCTCCTCCTCTCCAAACTAGGATGGTAGTGGGCCCGCCTCACAGAGTTCTGAAGACTCACACCTCACTGCATCCTCATCCTCACGTGATTCACACCCAACGATCAGCGTCTGGTCAGCCACAGCGAGCACCCAGTTAACGGAAGGTTTAATCAGTTAGTAAGAGTAGGTTCTAAGATGGCGGGCATCACTGACGATGATGAAGAAGGGGGAGAGGGGCCTAGGCCTTGAAGAGGAAATCCCCCCGCGCGGGAGGCAGAGGCCTGAAACCTTCTAGCCGTGTGGCTTCAGGCAAATCTCTTTCCCTCTAGGGTTGCAGTGGCCTCATCTGTAAAATGGGAGGGAAGGACTCCGAGGTCTCCAAGGTCCCCTCCAGTGCAGGCATGTGAAGGCCTTAGGAAGGGCTCCCATGGACTGTCGGGGCCCCCAAGTCCCCGAGGGGCAGCACCTCAGCCCACCCC